>NW_009953105.1:27206-65387 GCF_000747805.2 Chaetura pelagica | reverse complement strand
AAGGCACACTCCGAAGGAGAGGTGTAAATCAATGGAGTGAAAGGGTAGGAGTTGAGCCCAGTAAGAAAGTTAAAGTGTGTGTGTGTGTGTGTGTATATTTACCCTCCTTCCTTGCGTAGCGTAGTTCTCGAAAATGTGCTGGCAGGCTGGGCTGGAGATCTGCAGGGGGGCCTGCGTCCCAGTGACCAGGGTGACCCCTTCCTGCTGCTGGCAGGGCCTCCGGTCCGGTTCGGTCCAGGCTGGGCAGGCAGGGTCCCAGGGAGCGGGCACAGGCGGTGCCCCCCCCCTCTCTGTTTCTCCTGGCAGCAGGAGGGGCGCTCAGGCAGGTTCAGGTGCTGCAGTGGGGTCTGTCCCAGGCAGGCAGAGAGAGCGAGCAGAGACAGAGGAGCAGAGCAGATTCTACTCTTTTTTTATGGATCAGAGACCACTGTTCGAAAAAGTACCACTGTCTGAATTAGCCAATCACCATGGGCCAGGTACATATTCTGTTAGGAGCAGTTTTTAATCTATTGTTTATATTTCTGCCAGCTATCACAACCCTTGTGCTACTTCTTTGCTCTGCACTTACCTGGTAGGGCAAGAGGCTCATTCTGTCCTTGAGCGAATCAGTGAAAAGGCGTCACTTTTGTTTTGCTGACTTGAAAGGCATTTGTTGTTTAGTCTTATGTGGGGGGAAGAAGATGGACCGTTCCCCACAGCATGACAAAGGAAATGGGAAGCTGACAATGAAATCTACAAATTTATACCAATATCAAATTGGTGAAAGGGGAGTCAGGGTTATATACTTCCCATTTGCAAGCTCCACCCAAACTGTAACCTTCCTCAGCACATACAAAGGCTGGAAATGGAAAGTCGGGATGATTGCCTGTTACCTACCTCTGCTGTTGACTCAAGCTGTAAAGGTTTCAAAGGAAGTACTGTGCATACATGTCTTTGTTAATAGAAATACTGTGCTACATATGCTGCTTTCTAAAGGAGTGGCTGCTCAGGATCTGCAGATAGTCATTAAATGGCTGTCAGTTGCTCTTGCTCTTTTTTATTCAGGGGTCCAGCGTGAGAGCTGGACTGTGAACTCTGTTCACAGTCTCTGTTCTGATGCTGTTAGTGTTGGCTCAAAAATGTTGAGCTGATGGTATTGATTATTTGAAAAGATAGTTTAAGCAGCAATAAAAATAAAGTCAAGAATTATGAGGATTTACTAATAGCCAATAAAAGAATCCACCAAAAACTTGAGCTATTCAACCTTGACAATGTCCTTTTCAATCTGAATCCAGTCTTCTCCTCATGCTTTGAGCAGCCAGCTGCATTTGTTTCCACCCTCACAATCCTCTACTGGCTCAATGAGTCAGTCTGAGCTACAGCTTGCACTTCTAAGCTTACACACTCCACACAGTCACCCTGGGAGACCAGAGAAAGAAATGCATAGTGGAGGACCCAGAGTAAAAGATACAAGTCTTCAGAGGGAACTCAATGGGAGCTCACAGTATGGGGTGGCTATGAAGCTATACCCCTTATCAGGCTTCAGATGGGCCTCCCAAGCTCACATGCTGTCCTTTTGTAGACTTTGGGTTTTACAGTGTTTGATTTACCCTATGGTAAATAATGGTGAAATAGAATGCAGTATTTTTTATAATAATCTTTATTAGCTTACTGAATTTTTTAAAATGCAGTTTTTGAACACAGTGGTTTAAAAAAGCAATTTGATTTTTACTGAGACAATTTTTACTATGAGACAATATTCCACAACTGTAGCCAAAACTATCATATAATAATTTAAGATCTCTAAAAATATATATATAATTATCAAGAATTAAAAGCTCCATGTGTAAGTTTTCCATTATGGAGGACCCTGAAGAAAACTGACCCTCAGTGTCTGAATATTTCACTGTTTCTGATACACAGGACTTAAGCCACCACTCGAGTTTAAAACCAGAGTAATTAGTCTAATTTTATTTCCTTACATCAACATAAAATTGGAGTAATGCTGCTATAAATTAGGGCAAATATTTCTAGAATTACTCAGTAAGATAAAAAATTAAAATGGGTAATATAGTGTTCTTGATGGACAGATGCTAACAGCATTGAGTACACGGGATAAAGTCTTACTCTACCAGCAATTTCATGAAACTCACTGAAGATAACTGGGGAGCAAGTTATAGCATACAATATAGCACAAAGTTACCAGTATCTGGATGTTTATCACTGTGATATCTATGATGGGGTTCCTATCCAGATATTATTACACAACTACACATAAGAGACAAAATAAATTAATGAGCTTTGAAATAGAAATATTGAGATAATTGAAATGCATTACATAAGAAGATCTCTTCAAGCTCAAATAACCCTTTCTGCATCAACCATTGCCAGCTGTCTTTTTGATTTCATTTTCTCCCAGGTGAATATAAATCAGCAGTGTAAATCTATTCAAACAATCTCCTAAGAAACGACTTTTTTGCTGGTGTTGTTAACTTCTTGGTTGTCTTTCTGCGCAATGGTTTCATGGGTTGCTTCTTGAGTTGCACCGTCTTTTTCGGAGTTTGTAGCTCTTTATTAAGGTCAACATGCTTGTTGCAGAAGTACTTGATATTTGCTTCTGAAAGATGTAGGAGAATGCTCTCTGAGAGATCCATACATTGCGCATGGACCCAGTGGCCAGCCCCACCGGAACATAGGATCATTGCAGGCTTACTGAGTTCTGTCGAATAGAAAGGGACCCAGGTGTTAATGTCAATGTTGCAACTGGCAGAGCAGGTAATCCAGTAGCCTGTTTCTGATTCATCTTCTTCATCATCTTCATTGTAAATGTCAGCATCATCAACATCAAAGCTATTGGCTTCAGCACTAAAGCAAAACTCTTCCGAATCTTCAAATGGAGTGAAATCTCCAGGGTCTTCAGTGGATGTCTGACTGCAAATTTGTGCTGTCGGTTCTTCATCCTTGTCAGCTTCTGCTTCTTTGCATTTCAAAATGTAGAAGTAGTTTGCATCTGAGTTTACCTGTTTGTTGGCCCCTGGAATGCCTAGCAATACAGACCCTTTGCCCATATCACAGCCAAACCAAATCCTGCAGTGTTTAATATCTGGTGTCCAGTCTGGGCTCTCCCTTTCAAGAATCTCTATCTTATTATCTTCCAAAACTATGGTGTTACACACCAGCCGTTTCTGATTGTCAGACTGGTAGCCCCCAACAAGGACAAATTCAGTGTCAGTGGTCTGAGACACTATAGCACTTGACACAGATATCCCTCCTGGCAAGATGGTACAGGTCACAGCTGGGCTGCCTAGTGGGAGGTCAACTTTTAGCTTATATAAACTGGGAGACCTGGTGTTATTTTGAAGTGAATGGCCTCCCAGAATGTAGATTGTATCATTTCTGGCAATTGAAACATGGAAAGCAAGTCCATCTCGAAGCTCTGGAAGTATGTATGATGTACAGCATCCAAACTCAAAATCAATGAGAAACACAGATGGTAAACAGTCAACTATGCTGTTCCATTTTTCAGTGATTCTTTGTGCAAGAGGAGTATATGATCTCCCTCCAAATATAACACTCATGCTTCTTCCTTGGCTATGAACTACACTAATTGTATGCCCGTATCTAGCTTCAGGAACATCTCCACCCAGGTCTTTCTCAATGCATTGGAATATAGGCTTCTTGCTGTTTTTGTTTACCAAACTCATAACGTAAACCTTATCAGAAAGGTCATTGTTAGGTGTTTTCCCACCATGGATAATATACTGGTACTCATCAGACTCTGCACTGCTTCTGAGCACGCAAAGAGCAGGGTAGCGCAAAGGGGGGAGGTAACAGGAGTCTTTAGAGAACAAGGCAGGTTTCATTTTGAGCTCATTCTGCTTTATATTGAGGAGGAAAACACCAGTGGGACAGGATCTCTTTGGCCATCCTTTCTGCCCAAAAAAGAACACATGCCCATCAAAATTCAAGAGAGAGAAGCCGGGCTGAAGCAAGGATGAATTACTGACTGTTGATACCACCTGCAGCGACATTTTATCTGGTGATTGGGCCATGCTGTGATTAGTATCTGAGAAAAAAAACAAAACACAAAAGAAAGAGATGAAACATGCTTTAGACCCTGTAAGAGTTATTTAACAATAGTTGAATAAATAGTATTAAAGTTCACACATGGAGACACAAAAAGTGACCTGGTTCAGCAAGTCAGGGTATAAATGAAGCTGTGTACCAGTTCCATGGGATTTTGTACCAACTACAGTCTGTTAGCACATCAAACCTGCACACTTGTGTGTGTGGCCACCCCACACTCCGCCGTTTGCGCTGTGGCAACTTCCCCGCTTTCAATTTGGCCACTCCCATGGAAACTGATGATGGTGGTTCTTGCTTTGATGGCTTGGCCTGGCCTGGTCCAGAGCTCAGCAGGGCTGTCTGGCCGCTGCTCTGCCTGTGTGAGGAAATGGGACTGAAGGGATTAGCGAGCAGGTCAGCAGGGCCATGGAGCCAGGGCAGCCAGCAGGTGGGAGGTGCAATTCTGCTCTGGGGGCCCTGGGGTCAGACGAAAGACAAAAGATGGGATTCTTTCTGCCCGTTTCTTGCCAGGAGGCTCCCAGGGAGTCTTGAGATGCCAGCCGGGTGATGCAGGCAGGCTCCACAGGTAGCTCGAGATCTGCAGAGAAGAGTGCCAGGTGCCACTGCCATTGGGGGGCAGCCACCTGCTTGCTACTCGCTTGTCGCTGGGGATGTGTGCCTGGGGGGATCACTTGCTCCCAGAGACTGGCATCCCTCTTATGGGCAGGGTGGTCCTTTTCTGGGATTCCCAAGGAGCATCTGGCTGGCAACATGCTGTGGTCATGCTTTGCAGTCAGTGAGCTGAAGTGAATATGTACATAGCTAAATGCAAAATTCAGTTGTACATTTTTCAGGTTTATATAGCAAACAATAAGATTTGTTGAAGACATTTAGAAGCAGTCAATGCCAGCTGTATTTTTCACAATGTAGGTATCGCTGAAGCGGCAGAGGTAGAAGGTGTTGGTGCCAGGGTGAATCTCGCACACTTGTGCTGAACAGCCTGCTTTGGCTAACTGTGTCTGGGAGTTTCACTGCCAGCTGTTTTCCTAGTGTGGTCAAATTCTTTATCTTCAGTATTTGCTGTTTGCTCATTCTTTTGTGAGAAGATTTCAAGGAGTATATTTTCCTTTTTTTTTTACCTGTTAGTTAAAAAAATCTCAGAGAGTTTATATAGTCAGCCTGGATAATAACTCTGAAAGAGCTTTGGACAGCACAGACACCAGAGAGGGATACAACTGCCCTGTTCACTGGTGCTGTTCTTTGGTGACAGCAGAATTGTGCCTTTTAGTAAAAGTCCCAAGGTCTCTGGCCCAGCCTTTGCCTAAGAGTTTAAAGGTGTAAATTTGCTTTCAAATACCATATTTGAAAAAAACTCCAAACAACCTCTAAATTTTAAAACCTAATTCTTTGTTTTGAAATATTTCCTTGCTTCTGCTTTTCATTTTGCAGTTGTAACAAAGCCAAGACATGTAGAGTTTCTTTTTTAAGGAAGGATTGGTATCTTCTACTTATGCAATACTGTGTGTAGCTCTGGATCTGGCCCAGGGGAGGACCACAAAGATGTTTAGATGACTGGACCACAGCTCTTATGAAGGCAGGCTGAGAGAGTTTGGGTTCTTCAGCCTGCAGAAGAGAAGGCTCTGTGGAGACATTATAGTGGCCTTCTAGTACCTGAAGGTGGCCACAGGAAAGCTGGGAAGGGACAGTTTGGATAGCATTTAGCAACAGGACAAGGGACAATGGTTGTAAACTAGAGCAGGGTAAATTTAGATTAGATATTTAGAAGAAGTTCTTTACTGTGAGGGGTAGAAGCAACACTGGAACAGGTTACCCAGAGATGTGGTCAGAGACCCCATCCCTGGAGATAATAAAGGTCAGGTTTGACAGGGCTCTGAGCAACCCAATCTAGTTAAAGATGTCCCTGCTTACTGCAGGGAGTTGGAGTAGATGGCCCCTTCCAACATTCTATAATTCTTTGATTCTATGTGACATCAAAACCAGTGAACTCTGGAACAACCTAGTGTACAGTGAGAGTCACTGTAAAATCATGGGAACCAATGTCACTGAGTATATCAAATTGCTATCAGTGAGTGTTCTCATGCTGGAACTGTTGTACTACATTCCTGTACTACCTGCCTGCTCCATTTCATGGCATGTAAACTGCTGTACTAAAATATGGCTCTGCTAGTAAAAATTTCAAAGGTAAGTGAGCCTGGTTAGATGTGCTTAGGCCAGAGCACAGGAACAGAGTAGGTAAAGACACTGCTGAATCTATTTAAAAAATAATCCATGGAACAGCTGTATTCTTGCACATTGTGGAATCACCTAAAAATCATGGTCAAGTTTTGTTCAATTTGTAGCCAGTTCTAATGCCTCTGCCCAAAGGTGGTAGTTTTTTCTACATTTAGGTTTCTTTTCAGAAGTACTATACTGTAGGTGAAGTTCAGTTACAAGTTAATTAGTGAACACTGTTCTGAGCATGTCAGTGTACACAGCAGGTTGTGTTATTATTTATATGAAGAAAGATTTGCCAAATTGTTTACCCTCGGATGATAAGCTAAACAGGAATCTCTGCTGCTTGTTTCTTATATCCATTAAAAAATGGTATTGTTAGAGGAGCTTGCACTAAGCTGGATTTACTGAGATTTCCTTTATCTCTTCTTCCATATTGAGTGCTTACTTAGTTTCTCTGATTTTACAGGATCTTTAGAAAATTAGTATATCTTCCATACTAAAGATTCCTCAAGCACATCTGTAAACCAGTGTTCTATATTTTGTAACACTTTTCTCTTTTGTAGTGTTCTACATTTGGTTGCTGGTTTATATTTGAAATCTAACAAGACTATTAAAAATTACAAACAATTTAACTTAATTTTTTGCACTATCTTCCATATACTTCAAGAATCTTCAAACATGACAATAATTAGTGTCCACAATGTCACAAACTTCCATATACTTCAAGAATCTTCAAACATGACAGTAATTAGTGTCCACAAATTTCCCAAATGTTGAGCAGTACTCAGTTCTGAAGGGTATCTATCTGAAAAGACTATTGCAGATACAGATTGGAGAAAAAAGACCAATGGAAATTATTAAAAGTGAGATTGATGGACACACAGAACTTACTGGTTAAATAAACACATTTAAACACACTTCCTCCTTGTCATCTCTTAATATTACTTGAACTTTACATGAGCAAGCAGTTCAGTAAGTAATAGAATGTTGAACCGAGATTATCTGACAGAAATCTAGGGTTTGTAAAATATCCCTAGATTACTATATTTAGACACTGAGTCACTCCCAAACTGTATTTACTACATATTGTTCTCTTTGAGGCCGTGGAGTGTTCACCTCTGTTGCTGTGCTTGTTATCTGATTAGGCAACAAAAACATTTTGAACAGGAGAACAATGAATAATCAATACTATTGTTCAGTGTGTCATTTCACATTAATATTTGCCAACATTAAAAAAATACCACATTACGAATAATTTCACAGTAATTTTAATTCTATCAAATAATGAATGCTTTGATCTTATGAGCTGTAGCAAGCCCAAAACACCTTTCATTTACACAAAAACAAGATATTTAAACAGCACTGATTGGACACTGAAGCAATGGCTTGTGTGACAGCGTGGAGTCTTAGTTGGTGAATGCTTAGTGTTGACCATGAAATTCTGCCATTAGTTTGCAGTTAATTTTAACTTGGCACAAACACAGATATCTATGGTATAATTAAATTTATTTTGCAATTTTGTATATTTGTATTTTGTATATTTTCTCTTGGCTGATCTGCAGGGTCTGCCTCTGCAAAATGAAAAAGCATACCCCTGAAAAACAAGTGCTTTTCCCAAATACTTCACGATCAAAATCATAGCCAGACACTCTCAGAGCTTTGGAGTCCTCCATAAACAGGTGTAAGGAAGGAAATATTTGTATTTTACTTCTCAAAACATTTGCTAAGTGTGTTAACCAAGTTTGCTTTGGGCAAAAAAGTAAGTTCAACATACCTGGTTGACAGGGCCTTTTTTTGCGTCCTCCAAAATCTAAGTAATTTGAGTTCAATATAAGCACTTTGAGGAATCTTCTCTGACAGTGCAGGGGGCTTGTTGCATTGAGAGGCAGCCTGATGGAAGGGAATCTATCTGCTTAATTTGTAGTTGTGCTCCTGAGAACTCATTCTGTTGTGGCTAACTGGCTGTGACCGTTTTTGTTTTTTTTTTTCATTCCTCTGCTGTCATCAGATGGCTCAACAAAAAACCCATCAGCCACCAGGAGGTTTAACTCTTCACAGTAGAACCAGACTAGAGCGACAATAGATGTCTGCTAGACTGCTGATGTCTCTGGCATACACTCCTCTATAGTTTATTTTTTTCACTGCTAAACCTGTTACCCTCATCATCTTTTCTGGGATTTTTCAGTGCTATTGGAATATAAAAGTATAATCTAAAGTAATTTTTGAGTTGAAAGGAAAAAAATTCAGTAACTATTCAAGAGCTACTCAATAGTTTAAAGAAAACAGCTCCTGCTGATTTTGGTACTACTGCTTTCCCCAGGAATGCTCCACTGCAAGTAGGTAGTGACATTGAAACACAGTAAAGTAAATGGCAAATGCATGCAACTCAGTGAATGAGGGCTGACTAAAAGTCCAATTCAAAGCCCACTGAAGTAATTAGGAATGTCTTCTTTCTACTTCAGTGGCCTTCTGATCAGACCTTAAAAGACCGATAAAACTTTGCACCCTTCCGTGGCGTTTTTCGTCAGTTTCACAATGCTTCCCTCCAACAAAAAAATAATTAGACTTGCCAAGTCCTGTGGGAACATATTCTTTCAACAGCTAGCAGTGCTGGGGCACAGAGGATAAATTGCTTGCATAAAAACACAGCAAATAAACAGGAAAACCTGGAAAAAAATTCAATCTACATAGTTCCATGCTTTTGTTTTCCTGGCCTGATTTTACCCACTCCTGAGTTATAACATCTGCTACACAGTATTTTAGAAATATCTCATCTCCTACTTGAAACTGCTGTGGGAGCAGAAGTAGAAAAATTGTGAAACATAATTTTATTAGTACAGTAAAGTAAACATACTGAATGTTTGTGAACGTTGTCTTGGGATGTTGAGTAACTAATGCAGATAGGATATGGTGGTGGTTTTAATCTGTAACACATCAGCTCTAAGGCACTATGCCCTGTATATGGGCCTATTACTTCTGAAACAAAGATAAAAGTAGACTGTACTGCAGAGTTGAATGCTGAAGAACTTAACTTTCCCCAAATTTAATGGCATTCAGATCCTATCTCTTTCTATTTTCAGTATTGCCTAGATGTTACTGACAAATTCTTATCCAAGTGCTTGACATAGTCTAACCCTTGTTTGGGTCTGTGATTGAAGATCTACTGGCAAAATAAATACAAATATTTAAATGAAAAATTCCACCCTCCAGTTGTGTTACATTCATTATTTTATATTAATTTTGTTCTCCTTCTGCCAGCTGACCTGTCTTATCTTTACAAATTCTTTTTCCAATTACTGTGGCTGAGAAGACAGAGAAATAAAAGTTTGTTGTCAACAGCATGTCATTTTTGAATGAGGAGGCAGTCTGTCCAAGCTGTCAGTGACAAACAACAAACTGCTTTGGAGGATCTGCAGCAAGTAGCTTCAGAGTAATGTATCTACAAGACACAAGAATAATGTTTGGAACTGCTCAGGTCATTTGGGATTTGCATCCTGAATTTATTTGGCAGAAAACCCATGTGAAAATTAATAAATATACTTTTCCTTCGCAATTTGTATTTTAATAACTTTGACATTGGTGGTATGTTTTCAGTAGATTGCTTACTGTTATGGAAATGCGCTTGATTTTCTTCAACAATGAATTATTTTAAAGAATATGTGGTTTATGTCTTATTAATCCCAAACAATTCCAAATTGCACTGAGATATTGTTGGGCTTTTCAGCATATTTTCTGCCAGTAAAACACAGTCACCTCTGAACTGGAAGGTAGTTGGCTCCCTACGGGTTGCAGTAATGCACTCCAGCTCAGCAGGGAAAGTGAAGGCTACCTTAATTGTTTCTGTAGGGTTAGCCAACCAGCATGCAAATATTCTGGATATTTAGCCAGAACCCATGAGCTGAAACATTTGAAAAAATGCCAGCATCCTACAGTCTTCAATTATCAGTCTCATCTAAAAACATCAGTAAACAGTATTTAACATGTAAGGGACAGGGCGTTTTTTGGAGGCCTCATTTAAAATAGCTGATTGAATCCAGCTGTGCTTTGACTGTCAAATCCAAGATGATCACACTCCAGGTGACAGTGAGTACCGTGTTTTGGAGGAGTGCTTGGTGCACAGGAAACATTACCGACATCGTATTCCTGCAGGTGATCTTTAAAGGGAGCAGCAGTCTTTAAGCCATTGGGCCACAACCCTCAGCAGTGCCACAGGCATGGGGAGGAGTGGCAGGAGAGCTGCCCAGCAGAGAGGGACCTGGGGGTTTTGACTGACTGCCAGTGACTGTGAGCCAGCAGTATGCACAGCTGGCTATGAGGACAAATGGCGTCCTGGCCTGCATCAAAATAGTGCAACCAGCAGGACCAGGGAGGTGATTTTACCCCTATACTTGGCCTTGGTGAGGCAGCACCTTGAGTACTGCGTGCAGTTTTGGGCACCACAGTATAAGAAGGACATCAAGGTGCTGGAGAGGGTGCAGAGAAGGGCAACTAGGCTGATTTGGGGTCTGGAGAACAGCTCTTACAAGGAGAGGCTGAGGGAGCTGGGGCCTTTCAGCCTGGAGAATAGGAGGCCGAGGGAGACCTCCTTGCTCTCTACATATACCAGGAAGGAGGTTGTAGTGAGGAGGGTGTTGGCCTCATCTCCCTAGTGACTAGTGATAGGACAAGAGAAAATGCAGTCAAGTTGCTCCAGGGGAGGTTCAGAATGGTATTAGAAAAATTTCTTTACTGAAAGAGTGGTGAGGCATTGGAATAGGCTGCCCAGGGAGGTAGTGGAGGCACCATCCCTGATGTGTTCAAAAAACGGGTAGACCATGTTGCTTTGGGAAATGGTTTACAGAATCACAGAATCACAGAATATTAGGGGTTGGAAGGGACCTCTGAAGATCATCAAGTCCAGCCCCCTTGCCAGAGCAGGACAAAGAAAACACTAGGGGAGATCACTCAGAAAGACATCCAGGTATGTCTTGAAAGTCTCCAGAGAAGGAGACTCCACAACCTCTCTGGGAAGCCTGTTCCAATGCTCTGTCACCCTCACAGTAAAGAAGTTCTTCCTCATGTTGAGGTGGAACTTTCTGTGCTCAAGTTTGACTCCATTGCCCCTCATCCGAAGTTTAGTGGTCACAGAGGTGTAGGGCCAATGATTGGACTTGATGATCTTGAGGTCTGTTCCAGCCTTAATGATTGTTGTTTAATGTCTTAATGAATGTTATTCGTAGTGGCATTGAGAGCACCCTTAACAAATTTGCTGGTGACATCAAGCTGGGTGGTGCAGTCGACATGCCAGAGGGACGGGATGCCATGCCAGAGGGATGGGATGCCATCCAGAGGGACCTGGACAAGCTGGAGAAGTGGGCCCCAGTGAACCTCATGAAGGTTCAGCAAGGCCAAGTGCAGGGTCCTGCACCTGGGCCAGGGCAACCAGACATATGAACACAGGTTGGGGGAAGACATGCTAGAGAGCAGCCCTGTGGAAAAAGACATGGGGGTACTAGTGGATCAAAAGCTGGACATGAACAATCAATGTGCAATTGCAGCCCAGAAGGCCAACCACATCCCAGGCTGCATCAAGAGCAATATGGCCAGCAGATCAAGAACGATGATTCTATCCCTCTCCTCTGCCCTGGTGAGACCTCACTGGGAGTACTGTGTCCAGCTCTGGAGCCCCTAACACAAGGACATGGACCTGTTGGAATGTGTCCAAAGGAGAGCCATGAAATGACTGGAGCACCTCTCTTATGAAGACAGGCTGAGGGAGTTGGGGTTGTGCGGCCTGAAGGAGAGAATACTCCAGGGGGACTTTATAGCAATCTTCCAATAAGTGAAAGTGACCTATAAGAAGGCTGGAGAAGAGCTGTTCACAAGGTCATGGAACAATAGGACAAGTGGTACTGGTTTTAAGCTAGAAAAGGGTAGATTTAGGCTGGTTGTTAGGAAAAAGTTATTTAAGATGAGAGTGGTGGATCACTGGAACAAGAATGAAGTGGTGGAGGCCCCTTCCCTGAACACACTCAAGGTCAGGCTTGATGGGGCTCTGAGCCCACTTTGTTCTAGCGGGAGATGTCCCTGTTTATTTTAGGGGGCTTGAACTTAGATCACCTTTATATGTCCCATGCAACCCAACACATTCTATGATTCTATTAAATGAGTTAAAGAAACCTTCTGATCATGACATAATAACACTGAAATCAAGCCAGGATCAATGTACTTGCTTGCAATTAAAGCCCTTGGGTATATCTTTTAAAAGCTCATAGGCGATGGGCACATGAGATGTATGCTTTTGACTATAGCAAATGCTGGTGCTGAGGCTCAGTAATGCAGTTACGTAATCAGATGGAGCTCCCATCCGTGCAATTTGCTGATGCATGAAGTGTGTGCCCTTAAGATCTCATGTTGAAGGCACTGGCAAACATCCAGTTGATTTAAATAGGATTAGCTGTTGCAGATTACATTGAATTGAGAGGTGCTGCAAGGAATCTAATATGGAAATTCATGTTCTTTGTAGCTGAAACTTTTTCTTTTAGTTTGTTCCCATAGTTCAGTTGACCCACAGCTGCTTGTGGCCAGAGTTTGCTGCTGTTGGGTTTGCTCTAGAAGCTCTGCTTCCTTGCAGGTGGTGGGTAGCAGGGAGGAGGAAGGAGAAAAGTAGGGCATAACAGTAGAGCAGGGAGGGTTTTCTTCTGCAACTGTAGCTTTGCAGATGTGTAGACAAGAAGGAAACAGTTGACTGCCTTCTGGAAAGTGGGTAACCTTCCTGTGCTGCCCCACTGAAAATGTTTTAAGTCTTTCTCAGGGCAGAAATTCCCAGAATTCTAGTAGTGGTAGTGCAGATATGAGTACCCTGTTAACATCTGCTTCTGCTAGTATGGAGGAAGCACAGCTTTCTGAGCCATTCATGAGTGGCGTTTCTGATGAGACAGTGTTTTCAGGGTTGCATAAACAGCTATGACAGGCTGCCAAAAGGGGCAATCCTGCATCTTTTCCTTGCCCCCACTGTCTCTTTGTGCAGACACAATTGTATGGCTGTAAGGCAGATCAGAAAATGTGTATTTAAAAAAGGACATACCTGCTTGCTTAGTTCAGTTTTAGGTTTTATATTCATAGAATCATATAATCACAGAATCATAGAATGTCAGGTTGGAAGGGACCTCAATAATCTGGTAATGGTAGTTTATTTTGCCTGGCCAAGAGATGGGCTGGAATGAAAATAGTGAAGGGGGAAAGAGGGTAGTGGTGGCCTTTTTGGTAACAGCCAGTATTTAGGCTTAAATTGATTCTAACTGGGGTCATCTGATATAGTCTTATTCCCTTTGCAAAGGTACTATCTCATTCTTTATTGCTGTAATAATATTGTAACAAATCTGTACTCCTCTAGTTTCCTTGACTTGCTAGTGTGGTAAATTATAGTAAGACAGCAAAGTATGGAAATCAGGTATTTTAACTGCAAAAGTACTAATCCCTTCTCTTCAGATTGTTCATAACAATATAGGACCTATAGGACCTATGTAACTATTTGTGTTTGTAATTAAACCAGCTTCCTTGAGAAAGCTTTACACAGATATATGGGTATATCACATGGAGTGACTTTGATGGTACTACTGTCCTGAGGGCAGATTGGGATGTTAAGAGACAGCTGTTGTGTAGGTCCTGGAATAGGTTGGAGAGGAGACTCTAATGTCCTGAATCACAATGCACTTTCTCATCAGCCTTAGAAGGCAGCAAGCAGCTCTGGTTCTGTACTTGGTCCCTTGACAACTAACTGCACACTTAAGACTTGCCTATATTCCTCCAGTATTGCCTAACTACATCAGTGGTCAACCCACAAAGATAATTTTTGCATTGTCGTTACCAACTCACCCCATCCTTAGTGACAGCTTTTATGTTGCTGAACTAGCCAGGCCAGGAAAATTCCTCAAATCAAGCTCTTTAGTGTAGACTGATAAGTAAAATCTTTAAGTAAAAGAAATGCTTGCTGCTTAGTTCTATATTGTGAGTTGTAGGATTGCTTTTATGAGAGGTTAGTTAGATCTGGAGTATTAAAGATGCCTTGAAAAATGTCCAGTTCGTAAATTGTTGGTGATTCCAATCCCTGGCAATGTGTGCTTGCATCCCAGAGAACCAACCGTGTCCTAGGCTGCATCAAAACAAATGTGGCCAGCAGATCAAGAGAGGTGATTCTGCCCCTTTACTCCGCCCTAGTGAGACCTCACCTGGAGTACTGTGTCCAGCTCTGGAGACCCTAACATAAGAAGGACACGGACCTGTTTGGTCGTGTCCAGAGGAGAGCCATGAAATGGTTGGTGCATCTCTTTTAGGAAGAAAGGCTGAGGGAGTTGGGGTTCTTCAGCCTGAAGAAAAGTCTCCAGGGGGATCTTATAGCATCCATCCTAACCATATTTTCAGTTTTCGGGATAGTAAATGTTCTCTAAATACCATCCTCTGTGCTTGCTTTCATTTAGGGTGATACAATAGCACCCTGCAATCCTTCAAAATAATTGAAGAAAGTGGAGGATGGATATTTTTACCTGCCAGTGTTAGTTTTGAGAAAGTGATCTTTTCCCATGCTTGGAATATCCAGGTAATGTTCTCTGCTATTTTTTTAGAGTAATGCTTTTTTGAATATGCTTCTCCCCCAGTGCATACACATTGAAGTGCATGCTAGATAAAAATATATAGGCTTAGTGAAACATGTTTAAAACCTTTCAGAACAACTTCCTAATCTCCATACCTCAGGAGATTCCAGGTATTAAATACTAGGTTATATTCTAACAGTATTTAATGCTTGCTTTTTCATGAAACTGATGTTTAGGATTTTGCAGTCATGGTTTGTCTAAAACTTTGTCAGGCTGAATTCAGCACTGCATTTTCTAGCTAAATGTAATGAGTCAAATCCTGTTGTTTATCTGAAGTCTTGTTGCACTATTGCTCCTCTGCAGCTTAAATGGTGAAGTATGTTAAGTGAAGTTTCCCAAGCTCTATAGGAAGTAGAAGCTGCACAGCAGAGTAAGAATTGAGCTATAGCATTTTGCTAACACCTCATCTGGATTCTTAATCTCAGGCTGATGAACTGGTGGCTGGCATTCACTGGGAAAGCTACCATTCATCTTGGTTAAGGATACAACTGTTGCCCCAAATTGCTAATAAATTTTCTAGCTTCCCAGAGCATTTTAGAGTAAAGGAATCTAAGCTTTGTTGCCATCTTTCCTCTGATTTGTTTGCAAGTACTGCAAACTCTTGGTGGTCCAGTTTTTCATCTATTATTTAGAATATTTATTTGCTTTTCCCCATGGGAGTATTATGATGTTCATTTCAGTAGTGTTTATAAAGGGCTTGGAGATCCCAGACTCCAGATGCCAAAGAAAAACAAAAGGTTGTTATTGCCATTTTCTTTATTAAATATAGGTCTGGGATTTTTTTATTTTTTTTTTCTTTGACACTAGCCTTATAAATTACTGCAGTCCTTCATATAATGAAGGCATTGCTTCCCTCTGGAACTACCATAATTTGCATAAACCATTCTGAGAGCCTGGTAGACTATGTTCAGCTTGGTCAGTCTACAGAGAGTTTAAAACTGATTTGCTTTTTGTAAAATATTAGAAAACTTAAACCGTAGATCATGCGGGCATGTGTGTGTTCCTGTATTTTCAGAACATTAGTTTTCTTTACAAGCCGGCCATCCAATGCTTTGTTTTCCTTATGGGTTCTGAACAATTCTTGTTCAATCTTATTTAACTTTAAAATCAGGTTGGCAGCCTGTCCTTCGTGTAGTTGATTTGAAATTTTGCCGGAGAATTAGCTTTAATTCCCAAAAGACACTTCTTAATACTGTGGTAAATCAAGAGAAGAAACACAGGAATGGATTAATATAAAGCACTTAGTATGTAATTCATTCTTGCATCTTTATCACGTTTATGTATGAACACTGGTAATTTACATTTTTTAGTTAAGTTGCCACCATGTGAGACAATGTGCCAGTTATCTGTGTCCATGTTCTCACCTGTGTTTTTCTGTTTCTAGTAGCCCGGTCTTATGTGTATAAAAATTCATAGTATTATTAACTACTTCACACCACACAGCTCTTAAAATGCATTTACACAGCTTTCATAAGTGGTGGCAATGTTAACTTCAGCATATCTCAATGAGAGCTGCTTCAGGACCATTTCTTCCCTTAGGTGAAGTGATGAAGACAGGTTGGAGAGCTGTTGCTGTGTGACTGAACAAAGGAATGTTCAAGTCCAGAAAAGCCTTTCTGGGGTTCCTTCAGCTCTCAGAAATTGTCCTTTTTTTTGAGACTGGTCCTAGGTTTCCTATGTGACTGTCAAGGTGTGGATAATGGGAGAAAAACTGTTAAACAACAGCATTCATGACCAATTTATTAATAGGAATGAGCAGTCACATTAAGACTTTCAAAATACATTCATTTATCTTTTGAAAGATACATAATTCTCCAAATCTCCCATTAGAAATCACAGCCAGAAGGGAAGGTAAAAAGAGAAGCACTAGTACTTAGTGTCATTTCACTGCTTACTTGCTTTGTGACCTTAGGCAAATCCTTGTGATGCTTTTGTTTCTCCCATCATCAGTGGGATCCCTGAGGACAACTTTCCTTAGCTTGGTTCAGACAGTAATAAGGTAGCTCTCTACATATGTTCAGCACTGAGCAGAAAACTAGTGGAATCAAAGCTGTCACAGAAATAATCTTGTGGCAACCTTCTGCCTCCTCCCAATAAAAAAAATTAAAGACAAAGGAGTTACTAGGGGATGAGATAAGAGGACTGAACATTAGGTTCTGGTCTTCTTTATGTATAATTGATACACTAGGGGTAGCTCCTCTTGTCACAGAACAGGATGAAAAGAACTTATCAACACCGATGTGATGCACATAAGCAGACACTTCTTTATTTTGCTGAGGATACGGAGGATCACTCCACCTAGCGTATCCTAAGTTGCATTACAATCAGGAGGTTCTCAGATGTTCAATTTCTACTGTACAAATTATTTAGCATAAAAATGCATATAATGCTTACCTTCAACTATTCATTAAATTTAACCTTTACATTGATTGATTTCTTACGATCTTTTGAGTTATGTAACTTCATGTATATTAATTTCTAACAAAAATCATTGGTCACCTACAGTCACTGTATTCATTGTAGCTCCTGATATTCAAATCAGGATGGTATGGGTAAGGGGATCTCCAAGCAGCATAACTGGTTACTGTGACCTTGGCCACGATGCGATTGTTTCAAGATTTATTATAGTATTATTATTTCCACTGGATCTCCTTTAACATAATATCTTACTCTTCTTGACTTTATAGTTCTTAGTTAAATATAATATTAGACCCTAGTTACTTGTACCACCTGCTTACTTCATGTGGTTTCTGTGACTGCTGAAGTAAAACACAATCACACACAAACCCCCTGCCTCACCCTGTGTGATTCCCTTGAGATCAACTTCTCCTGAAAGTTCTGTCTTGCCCAGTTCAGCCTGACAAGGCCCGACCAGGCCTGACTGCCTGACTGTGCCTCCTCCCTCCACCCACGAATCAAACCAAATAATCAAAACATAATCAAATCAGTAATACTGTCTTAGAAGCAATCTGCATATCATGATGCTACTTGCAAAAAGCTTCAGCATGTGTTTCAGTAATTTTCATTGTTGATATAGCATCTTCCACTAAAACTGTATACAAGGTAGAGCTTTAGCTGAATCAAATGCTTAGAAATGTAGTTTCCTATGCTGGTATAAACAAAACAGCTTGGCTTGTTTTCCTCCTACCTTCATTTTTCTTGCATTATAAACTAGTTACCTGCAAAAATTTCATTGAAGCTCAAGGCATTTTAGCATCAGAACAGTGCAAAATACTTTATAAACTATAACACTCTTTGTTTTGTTTTTTTTTTCTTTAAATTATTTTTTTTAAGCAAGTAGGCTTTAAATAGGCTCCAGAAATCTTTAATTCAATATGTGAGTTTAGATATTTACTGTGGGGATATATTTGCAGTTATTGTCAGTAAAATCTGACCACTTTTGTATTACCTTCCTGAATTGGCGTGATAATAATGTTGGGCTGTGCACTAAATCTTTGCACAACAAACATTAGTATCTGAATTTGCAGTCTGGCTTAATTAGATATGGAGATAGCTCTTTGTATACACAAATAACCAAGCCCATTCAATTGTGTGTGTACACATAGAGGAGCTCTTTTAATAAAAATACCTTGAAAAACATCACTATCTGATAGGTTTTTTGCTTTCATAACATTGGAAATACAAGACACCGATATAACTAATTGGATCCCACTGATTTTACAGGGTACCATATTTATATAAGGTGATTTTCACTTGTGCATTAATTTGTACTAGCTCTTTAGTTGAGATTGCAAGGATATTTTCACCAGGAGTTTCTACATTATTCTTGAAAGCACCTTGTAAGAAACTCATGTCTTAATGTTTAATTATTCTTCATTAGTTAAATTTTACACAAAGTGTACAAAAAACCAGGCATCCTTGACTGCTCTGACTGATCTGAAAAGAAACATTTGAGGCTAAAATTGTCAGCCAGGAGTAATCCTCTGTTATCACATGAGGGTCTTTTGCTGACAGAATAGTTCCACTCTTGTAGATAGGGGAAACAGTATTCAGGATTTTTTGCATTCCTGACTTCCATTGTTTTTTTAGGGACTGCTAATATCCTAATCAAGAAAATGACATTTTTAGAATGTTGTCTTCTTGTATTTGAGTGTGTGATGTTACCTTCCTAGTATTATTTAAAAAGATATTAGCTCAAATAGAACAAGATCTGGAGTAAAAATAAGAGCCTTCTGTGTAATTAATTAGTGGCAGTTATGAGGGACCAAACCTCCAGACCTACTTTGGGAAATGGTATTGAAACCCCATTGTAGCCCCTGCTCGTATGCATCCCAAAAGGCCTGCCTGGGAGGATGGAGACTGCAGTAATGGCCTGCAGAGATGAGATAATGACGATAATTGAAGTAAAGACAATGATCGAGGGGTGGAGGGGACAGAGGTCCACTCCAGATGCTCACACATGTATGGCTCCAATCACACGTATTCATTGTGAAATCAAGTTTCTAGGCCTATAAAATAGGGGGCTGCAATGGTGGGCTTGGGAAGTTTCACTGACATTGACACCAACCCTCCCCTGTTGGCTGAACCAACGATGCTGGATCCAGGACCGGTGATTTTTCTGTCCTCAGTTTTATTTTTCTCATTCTCTCTCATCTCCCCTCCCCGCCCCCACCTTTTTTCTTCTCATCCCCTTTTCCTTACCTAATATACATATGTGGGTGATTTTCTTTAGGTTGTTCAGTATTAACTCCTACTAGTGTAATAAATGTGTTATTTGTTATAAACAGACCTTGTGTGTCGCTTACACCTTAAGCTGATCAAGGGGTATTGGACGGTCGAGCTTTTACTCGGACCATAATACATTTACTCTCTCTGGGAAGAGACCAGGCCTGAGAGAGGGATTTTGAGCCCAGCTGCACCTGGGCTCCTCTCTGAGGGAAGTCTAGAAAGCAAGGGGGTTCAGTCCTAGTCTCCCTGGGCTGTCCAGTCTGAGTTGTGACATGTAAAGGACTGGATCCAGCCACACCTAGACTCCTCTGTTGCAGCAGAAGTTTAGAAAGCAAGGGGGTCCAGTTCTAACCTTCCTGGATTATTAAGTCTGGGCTGTGTCACATATGTATAGTTTAAATAGCATGTAGATATGTTAGAACTTAGTTGGACCATAAAATTATATCCTTGTTATAGGAATTTAATCTTCTTTTATTCCTTAAAAAAGCAGTGATGCTGTTTTTTAAAGTGTGCTTGGTGCTGTCACAGAATGAGAGTTGATAGACTAATTGACAAGGAAATCCTATAGTAAGGCTTTCGGATCACTTCTGCCAGATACAATGGGACATAAATAAACATCCTTAAATGTAATTTTAAAACTCTGAGCTCAGCATTTAAAACATAGATATTACAACCAAACATGACCTATATATCTTAAATGCATAATAATTTAAAAGCATGGGAGAACTCCCTCCATAACTGGAAGGTTCTAGTAAGTCTCTTAGTTTTCCCACATACAGTGTTCAAAGCATGTTTTTTGTCAAAAGGAAAATATTAACAAAATAATTAAATAGGTAAAAGGGCTGGTAAGGCCATGGGAATATAATTTAGCAATTAGAGCATAGGACCAGAAAGATGAGATTTTCAGCATCTGGAAAAAAATGGCTGCCTCTTGTGCAAATCCAAAGCAAATATATTGGTAAAAGGAATAATTTATTACACATTTATTTTGATACATTCATTTGTGCTGTTCTTAGAATCAGTGAACCCTCTTATGCTTACGCCATATGCCATATAAATATGTATGCCATATAAATATGTATGCCATACATATTTAGTGTTGTTAGTTTGTTCTTTTACCTTCTAACATGAAAACAATTTGATAATAAAACAGTTAACCGGTATTTGATTTGAGGTTGTAGAACTCCACTGTGATTTTTAAGTCCAAAGAAAATTCTTGAGTGATTTCTTGACTGTGCAGTTGAGGAAGCTTCAGAAGAGTTGGATTTAAAAAGGAATTGATGAGACAGAAATCTGTAGATGTCCTCAATGAGTGGTATCTTCAGAATTAAACATTTCTAGAAAAACTTAGGACAAAATCTCCTGGAAGTAGACCCAGTGACTACTTTTTTGAAAAAAAAAATGACACACAGAGCAAGAGGCTCTTTCATATTTTAGGAAGAATGTTTGAAGTCTGGTGCAGACAGCTATGATTCCAAAATTAGAAGACAGCATCTGCTCATTTTTCTAAACTCAGGGGCATATTGGGAAATTCACTGGAGCATAAAATATCGCCTCTGACCTTCTACAAAAAATACAGAAAACCAAACAAATAATGGTCCAAGATTCAAAATTTTCATCTAGATTTTAAATTACTCCTCTCCCACTACTAAAAATATGTGATCCTGCATCAGTCAGCTGCATATAAAAATGCAGTTGTGAATTAAAACCGTATCCAAACCCAAGTTTAGATTAATGTTTTTTCCATTGTTCTGGGTATTTGAATACTGAAATTAAATTGAACGCCATTCCTGCTGTTAATTTTGCTCTGTTTCATGTATCTCAGACTGCCTGGCAGTCTAAGGACTTTGATCAGACCCATGTCTAAGCAAACTGTACTTTGGATATATACTTGGTCAAGTCAGAGCTTTTATTTTAATGCTTCTGTGCTGAGCAAGCTGTCAAGTGGAGGAAGTTAGAAAGTGGCTGACCACTGCTCTGCTTCCAGGTGGCATGCAAGAACCATATTCTGTGTTGTGATCAGATTAAGTCAATTCCCCAGTGAAAGCTGAGTGTTGTATTTAGTTCACAGTACATTTGGTGGTAGCTGTCTGCTTCCTTTTTTTGATAACCATGTTTAGGAAAAAAAACAACTTTGAAATTGCTACACAAATGTCAGTGAAGGCACTTTACCAATGTGAGTCTTAACAGCAAAAAGCATAGTAGATAACTATATAAGAAATGACAGTAAATTCACTTTAATTTTTAAAATGGTCCAGTAGGATAATTGTAACCCCAAGAGAGATTTTCAGCCTTCTTCCTATAAGTGGGTTTGCCAATAAAAGGAACTGCAGTTCAGTAAAACTAATTAAAATAATATATATTCCCCAGGAAACTTAAACAGGACATGAAACAGCATCAAACAGCAAAGCTTTTTATTGGTGTGTTGTACTGGATCATTGGGAAGAACTGATTGGAAGAAAAAAAATTCCATTTTTCTACTGATTGCAAATTTTGTAGCTATCTATAACCTTCATATACTGTAAAAAAAAATACCATACAGAGCCCCTAAATGTAGGAAAAAATAGACATAAGGATGCAAAAATAATAGATTGTTTCTGAAATAATAATACCTCATCAGTTTTATGGTATTTGTTGTCCTTAGATCACAGTAGTATTTGCTATGCAAGGTACTTAATCTCCATTGTGTAGACAGAAAAAAAAAGTAGGCATGAAAAGGGGAAATAGTGTTCCTTTATGCAGTAGCTCACTGGTATAACCAAATAAGGAAAGAGATATCTGGACTCCTGGAAACTCTGGCGACCCTTGAGCAACAGTGCTTCCCTGATAGCATTATTTGTTCTTTTTTTTGTGATGCCTTTATTACTAAACAATTTCTAAAGATTGTTTCAGATGAAAGAAAATGTATTTGCATTCTGTGACATAACTTAGATTTTTTATAATGTAGAAGAAGTAAATATTCAGTAATTTTGCTGTTGATATTTTGATAGAGATTCCATCTTATAGTGGCATATTGACTATAGTTAAATTCTGTAGTACTATAAAAAACAGTAACATAGAATGAATTCCAGCTCTAGCTCATCGCTTTGCCTTGAAACACATTGAAGTGTGCTGAATGCAGCTGTTGGCTAAGTTTCATGTCATTGCAGTGTTCAGATGTGGAAATGACACAAAGCAAGTAATATCAGAAATCAGAGCCATATAATGGTTCAACAGGGCAATCAGAAACAGAAATCAAGTGACCTCACTGCGAGTTTAGTTCTGAACTCTTCATAGGATTGTATGCTTTTCTGTGTTCATCACATAGAAATGACTGATTTCAAGAAAGTAGAGGAAAAACCTGCGCCAGCTGCATCTCTGTTCTCATGTAAAAAGGAAAGAATTTTGTGAATACGTTATGCTGGGGAGACACTGGAGTGAAGGAAAGAGGATCCAGCAGCAAAAATGCCTTTTTTATCAGAGGTGAAGTGTAGAAATGGAAGACCACAATGTTTGATATAACTGACTGTGTTACAAATAGTAGTTTGTGGATTTAGGCAAGTATGTTGTAATTTTCACTGCTGTACAGATGAAGTTACTTTGACAGAAGAGTTCTGCTAGCTCAGTGCTACTGCAAGATCACTGTCATTGAAATTAATGAAGGTTTTGACTAAGTAAGATTGGAAAGGGACTTTAGGAATTCAGATAACTAGGGGAGAGGCAATTCAGATGCTGAGGTTGGCAGACATAGAATCATAGAATTGTAGAATGGTTTGGGTTGGAAGGGACCTTAAAGGTCATCTAGGGGTGCCCACAACTTCACTTGGCAACCTGTTCTAGTTTCTCATGACCCTTACAGTAAAGATTTTTTTCCTAATATCTAATCTAAATCTACCCTCTTTCATCTTAAAACTGTTCCTCCTGCTACAAACCCTTGTAAACAGCCTCTCCCTAGCTTTCCTGTAGGCCCCCTTCAGAGACTGGAAGGCCACTATGAGGTCTCCCCAGAGCCTTCTCTTCTTCAGGCTAACAACCCTAACTCTTTTTGCCTGTCTTGGTAGGAGAGTGGTCCAGACTGCTGATCACCTTTGTGGGCCTCCTGTGTACTTTGCTTCAGCAGCTCCATGTCCTTCCTATGCTGGGGGCTCCAGAACTGGACACAGTACTTCAGGGGAGGTGTCACAAGAACAGTGTAGAGGTGGAGAATCACTTCCCTTGACCTGATGGCCATGCCTCTTTTGATGCAGCCCAGGATGTGGTTGGCTTTCTGGGCTGCAAGTTCACATTGCTGACTCACGGTGAGATTCTCGTCTATGAACATATACAGTGTCTATGAATCATCCACTGCCTTTTTGGGTGGCAGCAGGCAGCTAAGCAGGATGGTCTAAGACTCTTAAAACAGTAGTACATAATGAAGTTTAGGTGTCTGAATTGCATTCAGTTTGCTCTTACTTATGGACAGGCATATAGGATCCTAATACTGAAATCCTCCAGGAATTTTCTGTATATCACTATCTGTGATACTTGGGCTTTTTATAATGAAAAGTTGGACAAGCCACATTGATTTACAGAAATGTATGTATTTAATACATGGAAACAGGAAGGTAGCTCAAAAAAAATCAGATCAGGTTTTCTAGGTTAAGAAACTAAAAAAAAACTACTATGTTCTATTCTCAGCTGGGCTATACACAAGCAGAGGGAAGGTGCAAGATTTGACTTGAGTTACTGCAGAAAATCTGTGAACTGGTTTGATTAAATAATGTTCTGGTTTGGTTTGGTGGGTTTTTTTGGTAGTGGAGGAAAGGCCCCAGGAGTGGCAGTAAGGAGCTAAGAAGCTTCCCCTGCTCCAAAACCAGCCAAGGAGCCATTAGAGGGACAATAGATGCGGCTCTTTGATTTGCATACAAAAAAACTGAGATAAGAGCTGAGTAGAATAAGCACTTAAGGGAGAAGAGCTGTGCTGAGGAAGGAGAGGGTGCTGGTGGTTGGTGAGGAAGAAGGGAAAGACGGTGCCCTAGCAGAAGTTTCCCTGCAACCCATGGTGAGATGGCAGCTGTCCCCCTGAAATTGTGGAGGAACACGGTGGAACATTCCCTGAAGGCACCAGGAGAGGTGAGCTTGGCCAGTGGACTTGGATTTTGTGGCCAGTGGATTTGCTGCCAGTGAACTCTGTTTATGCAGCTTTGGAAGACCCTGGCACCAGTGGAGTTTGTTCCCAAAGCAGCCCCTGACTCTGTGGGAAGCCCAGGCTGGAGCAGCTCTGGACCTTGTGGGAAGGACTCATGAAGGAGTGGTTCGTGGAGGACTCTGTCCCATGGGAGGGACCCTGTGGGGAAGCAGGGAAGAACAGTAAGGAATCCTTCTTCTTGAGGAGGAAGGAGCAGCAGGAACCACCAGCCGGTGAACTGACTCTAAACCCCATCCTCTGTCCCCCTGTGGCACTGGTGGGAAAGAGGTAGAGAAACTGGGAACAAAGTAATTTGGGCCCGGGAAGAATGGAGTGATAGTTATAGGATACTCATTAGTAGATTGAATAGAAATATAGCCTAATAAAATTTTACTAAAATAATTAATTTGCTGTACTAAGTTAGCTGAACAGGTTACTTTTAAAACAATGTGCTTTATGATACTGTCAGTCAATTATGCCAAACATCCTGCAGGTTGTGATAACATCAAGTCTTCTAAGGCCTGTGGGCCTAGAGACAACACTCATGTTCATTCTGACCCACCTGGGCAATCTACCAGCAGGAGACTGGCGACAGAACCAGGACAAGAGACAGGACAAAGATGACAAAGGACTAGAACCAACAAAGACCCCCACAGGAGACCCTCGACAATGCATAATTACAAAGATAGCCAATTCCAGGAAGTAAAATGACTATGTAAAAGAATTCTGGGAACATGGAACTGAATATGCATGTTTTTGGTGTATATTATTTGGGGTGTTTCACTAACTCATCGGAGCACTCATGGTGGAGAATCCCCAGTACTGCCCAGCGCTGCAATAAAGAATGCCTGCTCCATAACAGCTTGTTTGTTGTTACTGGGTTTTGATCTCGGAATCCTTACCCAGCCACACCTGGCCTTGCACTTTGGTGAGGAGTGTTAGAAAGCAAGGAGGTTTGGAAGCTCCAAACTTTTGTTTCAAGAGGAGTGGGTTATCATATGCAAGCACTGCTCTTTGTGTTGTCTGTCACCTCTGTGTGTTTGATTGGTGTGAAATTAAAGTTTTAGAGTATTTTTTCCCCAAGTTGAATGTTTTGCTCAGGACCTTAATTGTTGAAGAACCCTCCTTGTCCTTTGTCTCAGTCCATGAGCTTTATCCTCCTCATCCCAGAGTGTGTGTGTGTGTGCACGCGTGTGTGCGCGTGTGCGCACGGGGGGTTGGGGGGGAGGGTGAGGGGGGAAAGTTGAGTGAGTGGCCGTGGCCCTGATCCTTTGCTGTGTTGTGCCCAAACCATGGCATTAGTGGCGAGCCAGGCAGGGGAGAGACAAATTACCAGAAAGAAATAGAAGGCTTTAAAAATAATCTTCGCAATAACTTGGATTTTCAGCCTTGAAATTTATGTTTTCCTCTTACTGCTTGCCATTGAGGGTAAATGATACATCATGATAAAACAGTTTCCATAAGTGCAAATAGGCAAATACAGGTACTTCTCCTACAGTATGTTACAGTCTTTTGAACACCTCAGTGATATTTTATTGAAATATTTCAATGGAAGAGTTTGTTCTTGTTTTAAAATGTGACTGTTTGCTGATGATGTGTTTGAAGAATGAAGATAGTGAATTAACATTACATTAGTACTCTGTGCAAGACAGTTATGCTAGTAGGATTACTTATGTTGTTGTTGTTGTTTGTTTGTTGTGGGGTTTTTGGTTTGTTGTTTGTTTTTTTCTTTGTTTGTTTTCAGGAGTCCTGTACAACGTTGCTGTGTTATTTGAATCCCAAGTTTTCTGTCAAAACATACCTGGAAAGGGATTTAAGGCATTCACAGGCCTTCTACCCTCAGTGCAGCATTTTGAGGACAAAGAAGTAAATTGGAGCTTACAATAGTAGCTTTGCTGTATTTATTTTTAAAAAATAGTTAAAGGGCCTGTTTTTAATTCTCACCCAATGTTTTCTTCTGGAATGAAATAATTGAATTGGAAAAAAGCAGGATATACCTAGTAGTTTGTACTCTTTTGTCCAGTGTATTATCCCAAGCCAGGTTTTCTACAGTATGTTATTTATTGCTGCATCTAATCTGGTTTTTAAAAGTTTCAAACCATAAGGCTTTTATTATTCTCCTGGAGCTACTATTTCATCTAACAGATTTCATTGACAGGAAGTTTTTCCTGATAATCCTCCTAGCTCTGGGCTTTGTGGCAAGTGACTCCACTATTCTTTGAAATATAGGGGGTGATCAATGGATGTTTTCAGAAGATTCCCTTCCAAATTGGAAGATAAAGAGAATTTTATACAAATCGGAGAATAGATAATGGGAGAGAAATGAAAGTATCAAGCTGAATATACTTTCTGCTAGAAATATATTTTTAATTCTTGCATCATAGTTTTCAGTGACACACAATTATGATGGATAATACTCTTGAGAAACATAATTTTCTAGCAACCTAAGCTGGTTTGTTATTTAATTTCTAAGGTACTGACAGTGGAATTTCTAAAAATTAAGATTGAAAAACAGTGTGGAAAGTGAATGTGAATCTTTCCATTACTTCAGCCCTCTTCTGCTGCCTTTTGTTGCATTTGTATCCCTTATGGACTTCTGTCACATGTCATAAAGGCCAGTGTTTTACATCTGAGTCTTGCAGGTTGAGAACTGGCTGTGAAAAACAAGTCAATTATCACTTTGTTAGAGTCCCCCAAGTCATCCTTAGCAGAGTGATGCTCTTGCTGGTTGAATGTGACCCTTCTTCCCCTTCTGTGCTTAATTTTGAAACACTGTCAAAGGAATACAGCTTTGATGCAGTCTTTCTCTGCAGATGGTAGTTTCTTTAAAATTAAAACAATACATGTGTGTTGTTTTTAATACTTTTTAAGATCATTACTGTTACTGCTCAAGAGAGCCAATTATGTGATGCATACATTGAGAAATTATAGGCATCAGTAGTTAATTTGGACATCTGAAGGTGGATCTTCTTTTCCCTGAGAAACTGTGCTTGCGGCTAGCAATGTAATGTTTGAGTCACCTCTCCCCCTCCAATTTATGTGGCACAGCCTCATTATGGACATGGTTGCATAGCTGATTTTCTGTTTGTAGCATGCATTTCACAACTGCTTTGGGCTGCTTAGACCTTTTTTACCTTCTAAAATATTCTTCCCTTGCAGCCATGAATCTAGTATCACATTGCAGTTGGGAATGTTCCATCAAATGTAATGCTTAATATTCTATAACCAAATAACTCTGCTGTGGTCTTAACCAGAAAAATGTTCCTGACAGTAGTTTGACAATTCTCTTAGGAAAAGGGATAATGGTGCTGTAATCTGGGGTTGGTAAATGACATATAAATACTATGAATGCACTTGATTTCTTATTAGCTCATTTAATCTATCTAGCTTTTTAACTGTGAAATAGCTCAGCTGTCCAGAAAAAATATAATTAAGTTTTCCAGCTCATGTATACTGTCTAATTATGACTGCCCAACTATGTGTCATTTGATGCTGAGTAATATTATTTTATTTTGAAAATTCAGACTTTATATTTTGGAGAAGGTTGATCTGATTTGTATCCCAGAAGAATTACCATAGTGGTATCCAAGATAGGCATCTGCTCGTGCAGGAGTATCATTTTTATTCAGAGCTGTGTGAATTATGTTGCTGATCATTACATTTGTTGTCTTTTGTCTCTGTTGATCTGGCAAAGAAAAGTGTATGGTTTCAGAAGCTTTTTCTCACTTATCATACATAAAGGCTCCTGTGTTCACAGTGAGGATACTGGGTCCTCAGTCCCTATTGTTACTCTGTAAGTCTTAACATGTTTGGTTGAATAATTTGCTAATACATACATAACCTAAAATACATTAATATCCTTTTGTGGCTTGTTAGTCTTTAATATAAAATTTGTCAGTTCTTTGTATAAAACAGGAAGTCCATCCTGTTTTACCACTACAGTTGCAAAAGACTGAAACTTTTTGAGCTAGTCATCCAGTTCTTCCTATAAAGAAGGGTGACAGGAAAAATATCTGTGAATAGTGGGTGACCATTTTAACTGTCAGGACTTTAAAAAGGGTTTCCTTTGTAATACTGCTTTGTTTCTGTGGCTTGAAAAGAGAGTCTCTAGGAATAAGAGATTGCCCATATGTACAGCTGTTTCCATATATTATTTTAGGAAAGTACTTTCCAAAAAAAGCAAGGAGAATGTAGATGTTGTATCAAGAGAGCTGGGTGTAGGAGTTATTCAGAAGATCCATTTGTGGTGGGAGCATTGAAATCCGTTTGCTAGGTTACTCTAGTCTGGTGCAATTGAACCTTGACTCTTACCAGTGTGGACTTCAGGTTATGCTCAGACTGCCAGCCCTTTCTATGTGTCATAGTAATTGCAGCACAGAACTGTCCCTGGAGATTAATAACTCCTTGGTGGATGGCTCAATGTAGTATTACCAAGGGCATTATTCAGACTCTGCAAGAATTACTTTGATGCCTCCAACTATAATTATGCTTTAGAATGCACCACATTTTTCTTATGTTTGCAAAGTAGATTTTTCAAACTAAACTCAAAAAACTCTGGTAAATGAGCATTTATTTTTCTTTAAGAACATGTGGTGTGGAGCTAATTTGAACTGATCGCCCTATAGCTGCTCCATATTTGATAATAGTATGTTTAAAATAAGTCCTGCATCTTTATTTGGCCCATAATTAATATATTTTTTGCTATGTTGTAGGAAAAAACCCAAAACATTCAGCATGGGTTTGGAAATCCATACTTCCATACATATACTTATTCTGATTTGTAATCATCTCCTAGATCCAGCCTGTACTGTTGAGACTTCATTTGATGATCACTTAGCTGTGTCCTTATTCCACTGGCTGTTCCATGTCCCATGGACCTGTTTGGTAGCACAGTCAGAAAAACTAGTAGCTCATGTCACAAGCTATTACTGAAAGACTCAGTTGTCTTTCTGAATGCTTCTCTGCTTTCAGTGAGGACCCAAATAGCCACCAATTGATGTATAAAATATAAAATGAGAGAAGTAATTCCAATCTTCTCTCAATGCACTGGCAAAACATTTTTCCAGTCTGTCTTTCATTACTAAAGAAATCCCCTTAGGGAAAAAATCTTGAATCTCAGGACCTAAACTTCTGATTGTTAGGTATCACTGACATACTGCTGTTTGTTATTCTGATGTCAATTGAAAAATACTTACAAAATGTTCCCATCAAGTCAGCTTGCCAATATAGAAGGAGATCAAACTGGTAATAAGGTAAGTGAAGAGCATACTATTGTTTTTAAACACTGAAAGCAGCAGTGCCTAAAGAAATCAGCTAAAATGAAGTGTTTTACTAACTAAAGATACAGAAGCTAGGTTACAGGACCTGCCAGTGCATCTCATCATGTGTTCCTGGACTGATGGAGATTCTGGCAGTGCTGCCCGTGGACACCTGAGAGCACTGTGGGTGCTATCCCAGGTAGTTTCACAGGCAGCATCAGTATCAGCTCTGACAAGAAGTGTCAAGGCTCACTTTCATACTAGATAACATGAGCCTTTGCTCTGATGGTTCTGAGGTTCACACATGGGGCACATGTTTGGGTTAATAGTACAAACAGAGTGATACCAAGATATTGAGGCAGAAAATACGAGAACTACTACATTTTTTTAATCATATAATTGCTGTACTGTGATCAAAATCAAAATCCTTTCTTGTACTTGATAAGGAGGCCCACCATCAGTTAGATATGTGAAAGAATATGTGCGCTTGAACTGTTGAAAATACCAAGTGATTTTGTGAATGTAGATCTTGCATCAGCACAGTTGCTGGATTTTTAAAATTAGACATGTAATTGTTCAAAGCATGTATTGGTATTGAGCAATTAGGAATGTTTTCTGGTTTAAATTCTGAATTATGCTCTACTGAGTGCGGGCAGTTGCTATGGGGTTTATAGTGGTGTCACAAAGAAAAGACTCTTAATATGTGCTGGTGTTAGCAATGCAGACATGGGCACAAATGTTAAATGCCATTTTGTGCAGCATTCAGACAAATTTTTTAAATAAAAATGAAGGCATAACCTTACTTACTACCCTGCCTTTTTTTTTTATTTTCAGCTTTTGGGTTATTTTATCAAGCTTTTGGTATATTGCAGAAGGTTTTGAGACAGTAGATTCTTTAGTATTGAGGAACAGGTGATAATCTGTGCATTTGAAGTTCAAACTGAAGTTCATGTTTGGTTGCATGATAAAGATTACAAAATATGTGTATAAGATTCACATGGAATCTCTGAGCATGAGAAGAAAAGTGAATGTGTAAAATAAGTCAATATTAGATATAGTGAAAATCAAGTTTTCTTTTTATTAGATACTGCATTATGTTATGTGACCTAGTGTGATTCTCCTTGCAGAAGAAGGAGGAAAGACAATTTAAGGAAGTAAAGTGGACTCCCTAAGAAAATTATTTTCTACTTCTGAATTATTATGTAGAAATAAACAGGGTGGCTCCTCTGGAAGAAGCAAAGATATACGGATGCCTCTTTGCCACATATGCCAAATGAGAATGAGGTAATAAGTTAACATTTGTTCATATAGAGAAGTACTACATTAATAAAAATGAAAACATGAGGGGCATATTCTGTCCAAATCTTAGAGGCAAATATTTAAAATGCTACCTAAGTGTATAATGCTTACAGAGTAACCTGCAGTAATCACATTTGTCAGTGGTATTTGCTCTACTGAAGAGCTGCCATATTCTGACTAATAAATAAGGCGCCCTGCAAGGACCTTTGTAATGTTTTCACTGAGGCCTGTGGTAGAGGTTAGCAAAAATTAGAAAGTCTTGAGAGTATAGATGCCAGCGTGCACAGATTTATTTTGTATCATTGGGATTTTAGCCAGTACTGAATTCTATGTTACTGAAACAAGATTCCTTCAGCTACCTAACGTAAAAAGTAGGAAGGCCAGAGGCATTTTTAATCTTCTGAAAGATGAGATTAGGAATTTAATTTGTAGGGACAGGAAAACAATAGACGTCATCTGGAGGAAATGAGATAGAAGTCTGAGTCCACTTGTTAAGAACTTTTGCCTTCCTGCCTGAAAAACACTGAACTAAACTGTGATCTAGCCTATACTCAAAAATTTCCTGCATAAACTATTTGTTAGAAAACACGTGGCAGGTGATTTTATGCAATACACAGAACAGCACCCTTAAGTGCCTTCAAATGACAAGCCTGCCAGGCCTCAGATAAAGAAAACAAGCTGTCATTTTCCTTCCTACTAGCACATGCCTTTGAGGTGGAATCAAGCAAGGCTTTTGAAACAATCACATTCTGTCAGTTGATCGTATAATAATAATAGCAGGAATCTTTTTTTTCCCATTTTTCATATGAAGAATATGGTTGCCTCATTGGGATTGCTTATGATCGTCTCACTTCAGCCACTTTGAATTGGCTTTTTGCCCTATAAAGCAATGTGTATCTTCCATTTTCCTTTATTTAAAGGAACACCTTAATATTTGTCTTAGTTGCTACTGAAAAAGAGTTTCAGACATGACTCCACAGTTTTGCCACATTAGCAGTTTAAGAAACAAGTACTGTAATAGTAGAAGGCATCAGAAAAATTGATAGTGTCATAGCAGGAGGAGGCTGTAATGCAGTAAGTTGGCCAATGTAACCTTTAAGCCTTTCCTGAGGAAAGGGAAGAGAAAAAATCTGCTATTGAAAACAATGCATCTGTTGTAAGTGATGCATTTTAGGCATGTTGTTCCAACTGATTCACTCTAGTTCTGTGCAGGATTTCAGAGGATTACCTGCATGCATTCTCTTTTCAGAAGCATTGCATTTGATTATTTTTGAAAAAAAATAAATATACTGTAAAGTCAATGAGTATGAGCTTTGGCTCATACCAGCAAGACTTGGGGTTTGTTGACCATGGTTTGATTTGCAGAACACCAGGCCTGCTTGCAATGAATGGGAAAACCCTGTATCACAGAGGGAAAAGGGTATGAGGGCAAGAGTTAGCAGGGCTCATAGACAGAGCTTTAAACTAGACTTGAAGGAGGAGGGGAATAAACAAAGGCCCACCAGAGATGAGCCTAGGGGTGAAGAGACAAGGATGGGGATGAAATCAATAGCCCATCTCAAGTGCATCTACACTAATGCATTGTGCAGCAGGACAGCTATGAACATAGTTGCCATCACAGAAACATGATGGGATGACTGTCATGCCTGGAGTGCTGCAATGAATGGATATAAGATCTTCAAAACCGATAGGCAAGGAAAGAGAGACAGTGGTGTGGCTCTGTACATTAGAGAGTGTTTTGGTTGTGTAGAGCTTGATTATAGTGATGATAAAGTTGAGTGTTTATGGGTAAGGATGAAGTGGAAGGTGAATAAGGCAGATATTGTGCTGGAAGTCTGTTATAGACCACCCAACCAGGAGGAGGAGACAGATGAAGTATTCTACAAGCAGCTGGCAGAATTCTCACAATTGCCAGCCCTTGATCTGTTAGGGGACTTCAACCTACTGGATGTCTGCTGGAAATATAACATAGTAGAGAAGAAACAGTCTAGGAGGTTCCCTGAGTGTGTGGAGGATAACTTCCTGACACAGCTGGTAAGTGAGCCTGCCAGGGAAGGCACCTCACTAGACCTCCTGTTCACAAAGAGAATGATGAGTGAGAGTTGTGGTGGTCAAAGGCCACCTTGGGCTTAGCAATCACAAAATGGTGAAATTTCAACCTTAGTGATATAAGGAGGGGGGTTAGCAAAACCTCCACCTTGGATTTCTGGATGGCAGACTTTGGCCTGTTCAGGACAGTGGTTGAAAAAGTCACTTGGGACACAGTCTTGAAGGGCAAAGGGGTCCAGAAAAGATGGGCCCTCTTCAAGAAGGAAATCTTCAAGGCCCAGGAGCAGGCTTTTCCCATGTGTTATGAGATTAAAGGGCAGGGAAGATGTCCAGCCTGGTTGAACAGAGAACTCTTGCTGGGATTTGGGAAAAATAGGAGGGTTTATCACCTTTGGAAGAAGGAACAGGCAACTCAAGAAGACAACAGAGATCTCATTAGGTCATACAGAGAGAAAATTAGGAAGGCAAAAGCCCAGCTGGACCTCAAGTTGGTCACTGACATAAGGGACAACAAAATAAGTTTTTATGAATACATCAACAATAAGAAAATAGGCAGGGATTATCTCCATCCCTTATTGGATGTGAGGGAAACATTGCAACCAAGGATGAGGAAAAGGCTGTGATTCTTAATGCCTTCTTTGCCTCCATCTTTTACAGTCAGACCAGCTTCCCCCAGGGTGTTCAGACTGGAAGATAAGGATGGAGTGCAGAACTAACTCCACATAATGCAGGAGGAAGTAGTTAATAATTTGCTTCTGCACCTGGACACACATAAATATATGGCGCCTGGTGGGATCCACCCTAGAGGACTAAGGAAGCTGGCAGGGGAGTTTACTAAGCCTCTCTCCATCATTTATCAACAATCCTGATCAACAGTGGAGGTCCTGGATGACTGGAGGCTGGCTAATCTACAGAAAGGCCAGAAGGAGGATCTGGGGAACAACAGGCCTGTCAGCCTGATGTCAGTACCAGAAAAGATCATGGAGAGGCTCGTCTTGACTGAGCACACATGTCAAGTGCAGTTCTAGGCCTCTCACTATAGGGAGGACATTGAGGTGATGGAGCATGTCCAGAGAAGAGCAACCAAGCTGGTGAAGGGTCTAAACAGCAAATCATATGAGGAGTGGCTGAGGGAACTGGGGTTGTTTAGTTTGAAGAAGAGGATGCTGAGGGGAGACCTCATTGCCCTCTACAACTACCTGAAAGGAGGCTGTAGTGAGGTAGGTGTTGGCCTCTTCTCCCAAGTAAGTAACAACAGATGCAGAGGAGATGGCCTGAAGTTGCACCAGGGGAGGTTCAGATTGGATGTTAGGAAGAATTTCTATGCCAAAAGAGTGGTTGGACACTGGAACAGTCAGCTAAGGGAGGTGGTTGAGTCAGCATCCTTGGAAGTATTCAAGAAACGTGCAGATGTGGCACTTCATGGCATGCTCTAGTGGCTGAGGTTGTAGAGTTTTTTGTGGGAGTTTTTTGGTGGAGTGTGTGTGGTTATGTTTGTTTGGATTGGGTTTTTGTGCTGATGGTTGGACTTGGTGGTCTCAGAAGTCTTTTTCAACCATTCTGTATGATAAGAAATGGAATTAACTACTTAAAGAAAATGTTGTCTCCACATATTAAAATTATTTCATCTTGGGCTTGAAATAGATGAGTCTGATTTTGAATTCACAGTGAACTTCTTTATGAATTCCAGTTACAAGCATTTGGAATTATGTTGAACTGCTTCATACATCTATAATAATTTTGACTGTCTCACCTCTAAAAAGTAAATAGAAATCTAATGTCTGTACTTATTTATCTAATGTAGATTCTTGTGTGGTCTTTATTATCACCAGAACTGACAATCTTTTAGTGATTAAATACATTTTCCTCATCTATACTTGTGACTGCACAAAGAAAGAAACCAGGCTACATAGATGAAGGGATTTGCCTAAGATCACTGAAAGAAGCTGTTGCAGAGCAGGACTTAGGTCCTCAGTTCCTTGGTTATTGCCATTTAGTTAATCTGTTTAATCCATTAAAGACTTGATTAGTCCTTCTGTATGTGCAGAATTCCTATTAAGTCAGAAGACTTAGAGACTTCCAGCTGTAACTAGCAAGAAAATAATAAACCAACATAAATCAAGTTTACAGTAAATATTCTCTCTCCAACCCAGGCATTTCAGGAAGGAGGGAACAAGATAGCCCTGTGTCAAGTACAGACATACAAAGATTTATTTTGAGTGCAGTATTCATATGTGCCCATGTCATGGTTGGCAGGGGCCAGGGCTAATTTTATTATATTAATAAGAGAGAGAGCATTCTTTCAGGACATTGAGGGATCCAGGGGGCAGCAAAGAGTCAGGTCAGTGTTCCCTCCCCTTTCCTGCCATGCCCTATAAAATGTGATTAGAGGTCTTGAAGAGAGGCTTCTGCTTCTTGTCTTAAGCTCACCACATGTTCTGCAGGATCTGACTCTATTAGGTGCTGGGAAGAACCGTGGACTGTTTCCTTGAGCCAACTCTGCAGCAAGAGATTTTGGACGCTTATACAGAATCATAGAATGATTAAGGTTGGAAGGGACCTTAAAGATCATCAGGTTCTAACCTCCCTACTCTGAGCAACGACACTTCACACTAGATCAGGCTGCACAAGTCCTCATGCATCCTGGCCTTAAACTCCTCCAGGGTGTGGGCTTCAACATCCTTCCTGGGCAACCGATTCCAGTGCCTTACCACCTTCATGGTGAAGAATTTTTTCCTGATGTCTAACATACATCTCCCCTCTTTCAGTTTAGAACCATTACCCCTTGTCCTATCACTTCTCTCTCTGGTGAAAAGCCCCTCCTCAGCTTTCCTGTAGAATCATTGAATCACAGAATCATCCTGGTTGGAAAAGACCTTGAAGATGATCAAGTCCAACCATAACCTCAATCCACCAACCATAACTTGATCTACCCGTTCAGTGCTTAAAACATGTATCTGAGAACCAAAACTAGATTTCTTTTAAACACTTCCAGGGATGGTGGCTCCACCATCTCTCTTAGCAGCCTATTCCAGTAGTTGAGAGATGATCAAGCTTTCTCCAGGGACCAATAGAAGGTGCCTAATACCTATGTTTTGGCAGCAGAATTTGTTTCCAGAACTGGTGGTAAATCACTTGCTGTAGGCCTCTAAGGATAGGTAGGTAATAAAGTAACAAAATATGTAAAAAAACATATCTAGAGATCCAGAGTTTGCTATTTTTTAAATAAAAGAGAAAATTCAAATAGCACTAAGAAAACGTATGTACGAGGCTGCATAGGCAAGGATAGCAGTCTCATCGTAATCTGGCTTTAAGCCCTTAGGTACTGTAAACCTGTTTTTTCAAAAACCCAGATCCTTGTAACACCACAGAGGTTGAAGAGAAGCCAAGAGACTCAGTTAATTTGAAGCTGATGCCAAGCATAACTATTTGATAAAATTTGCCTGAAGAATTTAAAAAAGATCAGTAATTTTCCATAATCTTTGCCTTTCCATTTATATTTTGAGCCTATACATCCTGAAAAATTAGGTTGAGGAAGAGGATTCAGAGTTAAATTATGTGGATTTTTTGAAGTATGAGACTCTGCCCAGCTAGTGGATTTCTTTCCTTTTTTCTCCTCCAGGTTCTGTAATCCATTTAACACTGCCTGAAGATGATTTCACACTAGGCAGCTCTTTGTGGCTAATAGCCTGAAGCCTGAGACTTGGGGGAGACGGAAAAATTTAGCCTTTAATCTTTTTTTTTTGTTGTCACTATCTCCCTCCTTGACTCCCCATCAACAGCATTTTTGTGAAATGTAGTGTCTGAAAGTTGTAAAACCTGTTAGTGTATCTATAGCATGACATCATTTAGCTACAGTAAAGCTAAAGGTTTAGACAAGACTTTAAACTTCTTCACTCTTGAAAGTTCACATCAGGCTTGTGCCAATAGATTTTTTTTTTCTATACTTACAATTAATGTCAATGATACACAGTGAAAAAGAAAAACAAACCCAACTCAGCAGTGATCCATATTTATTAATCACCTTTTGTGAGTTTGTCATGTAGGATGGTGAAGGGACTAAACAGAGGAGAACTGGTCAGTTTCCAAATACACCCTCATGAAAGTATGCTGGACTTGATTAAAGTAATTGGTAGTGCCCTGTCATATCATGCAGGAATGTAATTTTTCATGGTATGAGGAGAGGTGCATTTCAAAATCTCTACCAAGATTTTTTTTTATATAGGCCTGCTCAGTTATCTCTATATAAGGCACTCTTGACAGTGTCTAAGGCTTTCTTGTTGCTATTTAATTGCTTCCACATAATTAGCAGCTTAATTAGGATCACCATCCACTAGTGCTGTAGCATCAGCCTAAACTGCTTGTGAGGTACTGGCTAGAACTTTCAATAGCTTCCAGTTCCTTTGTGCGCTCCCACTGAGAAGGAGGACTGTCACAACTCCTGTTTTTTTTTCTGAAGGAGTTTTCTTGTTTAAACATTATCAGGGAAAGCAGCATTTACTGATTAGACTTCCATATGCTGTTGTGCAGCCAGGATAGAGAGATACAAAGCTCATTTCTGGCATGATTATTGGCAAACTGGAGGTTGATTACTGCATTTTTGTAAGCTGATTGAAGGGAATTTGAAACATTGTTTGCATTGCTAATGAGCCTTAAAATTGTGGAATTTACATTCTGAGTATGACAAGCACATCTTGGTAAAAGCAAAAATACATTTATTTCTGTTGTCGTTATAGGTAAGAGTTGTCTCTGAGCCATTGCCAGACTGTGTGCTTCCTCCCCATCTTCTCTCTGCAGATTTGTCTGTTGGGGGGGGGGGGGGGGGGGG
>NW_009953105.1:0-26486 GCF_000747805.2 Chaetura pelagica | reverse complement strand
TGGGGTTTGTTGGGGGGGTGGGGGGGGGGTGGGGTGTAGGCAGCTCTTAGTACAGAATTAATCAGTATTTGTATCAGGAGGTGATGTCCAGGGTTTCCTTCTTTAAGTGAGTGTATATATTTACGGCCCAAGTTTAAAACAATAGTGGAACATGCCCTTGCCTTTAAATGAGCATTCACATATTCCTTCAGTTCTACAAATAGTTTTGAGTGAAGTTATGAAAGAACAAAAAAAGCAGTTGCTGAGCATGTAGAGACATAGCATATATACCTGTGGGCTGCACTGTTCTTCTTGGAAAACCTTCTCATATAACTGATGCAGAGTAAGTTCAGGTACTCTGATTAAGCAACCAAGAGAATAGGGGTGAAAACTGGAAACCACTTACAAGTAAATCATGAACCCAAAGAAAAATCCAGGAATGAGAGATCCATGAGAACTAATTAATCTCTTTTTAAAAAGAAAATGCCATTTTAGAAGTCCAAAGCCCTGCTGGCTTTGAAATAGTACCCAGTTCCCAAAAAGAAAACTAAATAAAGAATTAGATAGTGGAATTTTTGCAAAGGTCTAGCTAGGAAATAATTATTTTCAAATGCAGATTTACACAAGAATGAAAGGTCTGTAACTCTACTACTGTGATAAAAGTGAGCAGGTAGAGATAAATTGCCATTTCTTCCTTTTCACCCTGGATCTATGTACCCTTTTGTTGATTCCATTAACTAACATGTAACCAAGTGTTTGAAAATTTATTCTAACTTTTCAAGATGGAATCATGCTACTAAAATGTAGTATAAAGTTGTAAAGAATTTTGTGTATGAGCCAGAAAAAATAGTAGGTAAATTTACATAATCCTTTGACTAAATAACAAGACATATTGTTGTCCCTAAAGCAGTGTCCATTACCCAGTGTGCAAGAGGCCAATCCACACAGAGAGTCGAGATATTTGCTGTAATATCCAGTTCTGTGCAGAAAAGCAGGATGGTGTCACGGTTTGACTCAGGATCGGCAATTAAACCAGTGACAACAAATCTCTCGATCCCCTTCCTCTCCCACCCAGGTATGGAAGGATATCACATCCCAAGTATGTCCAGGTCCCTGAGCAAAAGCAACACCCCAGACAGGTTTACCTTTACCTGAAGCAGGAAAAACCCAAATACTTTTACCCAACAGATTCCTTTCACACACCACAGGAGCTTTATCCCAATTTACTGTATGTAGAAGGCCTGATTGAGCAGGATCAGCCCCCTTGAAGGATTTTCTGGTGTTAATTAATCAGGTGGTCTTTGCCAAATTTTTGTCCCAATTTTTGAAAAGTTTTGAAAGTTCCACTACCCATTACCTTCAGGGTAGCTTTCAACAGACCATTGTACCTTTCAATCTTTCCTGAGGTTTGTGCTTGGTACAGGATATGATATAGCCACTCAATAGCAGTCCACTAGCTGGAAAACTTGCTGCTAGTTAAAAGGGAGCTTTAAGTGAAGAAGAAAAAAAAACAGTAAAAGGAAAATTGGCTTCATCCTGGCTCAAACTAGGACAGGTGGTGGCATTCCTCAAATCGAGCTCAGTTTCCTGAAACACAAGTGCTATTTTTATACCTAAAAATGTGAGAAAGAGCTTTAATATTATTCTATCACTGGCACACACGATTAGTCAACTAATTCCTTGCTTCCATTTAAAGTGGCAATGCTCAGGAATTTCACTAGGCATGCTCAAAGTGTAAGGGGCTTGTTGTTATTAGGGCTCCCTCTAGCCTGTGGCTGTGAATGTTAGTATGCTAATGGTCACTAATACATTAATATTATTATTTAAATTATTCAATGTGTTTTTTTCCCAGTGCTCAAGGCTGTAACCAAGATAAGCTGTGGGGAGTGCTTGTTTCCATCCCTTTCATCTATTCTGCAGGCCTGTCTCAAGGCTGGGCTGTTGACTAATTGGAGAGTGTTTTTCTCTAATTGGAATCTGGTTTTGTCTAATTCTTACTGTTCACGGTAATCTAGGCCTTATTTTTATTCTACGTTTCCCTTGTGTTCTCTTTTATGTGATTTTTTCTCAAATGTGATTTTTTCCCAGATGTGACTTTTCCCCTCAAATATTACTTTTTTTCAATTAATAACTGACAACAATATGGCCCCCTTAAGTTCCTTCATAAAAACATTACTGAAACAAGATGGACACATCTGTGCTGTAGCAGAGCTGAGGTTGATTCATGTTGAAAGATAGTTCTAAATCTGAGGCATATGCTTCTGATCTATCACAGAAAGCAGACTGTTCCCAGTATGAACATTTTGCTTAAGTATGTACAAGAAAAGTAATTCAGAAGTTCTGTGCATCTGTAAACTGTGGACCAAATCTTGACCATGTGAAAAGTCTGTGCTCCTGTGTCCCAAATATAGGGAAGTCCTCTCATGTACTTCTTTTTTGAAAGCTCAGTGAGGAACAAGCATCCATGAAATATCCTTGGACAAGACAGTCATGTGGCACCAAAGGAGGGAATATTAATATTTCTACAAGATATTTTTACCTAATGTTTTCAGACAGTCATGATATCGTGCTTTGCAGATTCTTTATGCTCTATTTCTTTATTACTTATGAAACTCTAGCTAAAAATTATTTAATGAAGCTGCTGAGGAATCAATGGCAAGACCAAGATTCAGTCTGGTATTTTGTTACTCATAGTGCAGACATGTCTACTCAGGACCTTCTGTGTTATGAAATATATTAATCTAATCCCAGGTGTTTGAGTTTAGGGGCATCTACATTCAGATTTTTATTTCAGTGTCCTCAAGAAAGAAGAGCTATGATAGTTGCAGAATATTCTTTAGTAGATAGAAATACAGAATTAACCTTAATAGAAATTTACTAAAATTATTAATTTGTTCTATTAAGTTCGCTCTGCAGGTTGTGGTCTTCTAAGTCTTCTAAGACTTGTCTTAACAATGGACCCCACCTGGGCAATCCCTAGGCTTTTTAGTTGTAAATAAATTAAAAAAACTGTTGGAAATTGGTTGAGACCAGCAGGAGACAGGACTGAAGAAGACAAAGGACTAGAATCTACAAAGAACCCCACAGGGGACCCTGGAGCATGCATAATTACAAAACAAGTATTTAAATAGTTCCAGGGAATAAAATTACTATGTAAAAGAATTCTGGGAACTCATTGGCATGAAACTGAACATGCTGGGTTTTTTGGTGTATATTAGTTGGGGTGTTTTGCTAACTTGTAGGAGTACTTACTGCCCCTGCACCCTCAATAAAGAATATGGCTTAACAGTGAGTTTTTTTGCTGTTGAATTCAATTTCTTTGTTTCAGCTACCTGTCTATTTTCAACAAATCTTGATTTTTCCTTTGTGTAGTGTATTTTATTATCTAGATTTTAGCTCAGGACTGCATGGATCTGTTTTGAAGATAGATGTCTATATTATATGCAACAGAACGTACAGAACACTTTGACTAACAAGCTTCTGCCTGTGTCTGAGCATTACAGGATTTTACACAGGAATATGTAATTTTTACATTTAATGGAAGCATAAGTTGATTGCTTTTTATTCTGCAGGGTCATTAGTTCTCTCAGCAGAGGTGGAACAGACAGTGACTTATTGTACTCCCTTTTCTTGATAGGCCAATTCAACTGAAATTTAGAACCTTGTCAGTTACATGGCCATCAGACAGCAAAGCTCAAAGAGCATAATGTCAGATTTATTTATTTAAACATTGGAAACTTGGATTATTTTTTACCCTTTTGGCTTCTAATGTTCTTTCCACAGGAACAGAGGTATATATAGATAATGTGGAAGTGCTAGGAGTTAGCAAATCACATTATCAATTTTTAAATTAACGATGAATTCTTAAATACATTAAGAATTGAGAAAATTGCTCTAATAGAAATGCACTTTTAAATCTAGAACACTGCTGCTATATAATACTACCTTTTCAAAACATGTACTTCAATACTTCAAACTGTATGTGGACTTTTTAATAAATTGGTGTAATTCACAGAATATTCAAGTAAACTCTTGCACTTCCTGACCTTTTAAAAAATAATTGCTTATGCAGAATGATGTGCCATTTAATTTTCCAGTGATCTTGTGATCTATGACATCCTGCAGTTCTCATTGGGCTGAGTATAGCAACCACCTTCAAGGAAGTAGTGAACAATCCCTTTATTATGACATTTAAAAGAAAAAAGTTTGTAGAGTATATTGTGATCAGAATTGGCATTTGTCCTCTTGGAAATGAATAGCAGCAGGATGCTGCTGAAGATCTGCATTTTCTTTATCTGGTGTGGAGAAGTTTGCATTATGGAGACTGAGTCTTTTAATCAGACACAATCAATACAAGCTTTAATTTAGAACTGCCATTTTCCCTCAGAATTTCAGTTCTTTCCAAACTGGAACAGAAAGTGTGCATTGCTCACAGGCTTATTTTAAGTCGTTAAACTTCCTATCCTAATAGACAGGGTGAGCATTAATTTTGAGTATGTTTTTATCGCAGAGAACACTTCACCATTCTTTTTGCCTGCTTGGTCATTGTAACAGAAGTTGAAGTTAGCTTCAAGCTAATGGGGCCAGTTTTAATAGTTGGATATGCCTGCGAGGCTTAAATCAAGTTTATAAATGTCTTGTGACTAATGAAGGTTTGATGTTATAGCAGTGCAAATGGTGCCTCCTTTTCTGAGCTCAGTTGGGTTTAGTTCTCTGCAATAAAATCTTTACTATAAGAACTAGTCTGCTTTGGGGAAAAGTAAATGTTCTGAAGTGACCTTTCAAGCTTTAATACCATTCTGTGCATAAAAATGCTCGCTCTTTTCCCTAACAATTGACATAATTCAAGGTTTTTGCCTTTAGAAATCTCCATTGGCACACAAAAACCCCTGGAATGAGATTTTATGTTTTTCATTTTTTCATTTGATAACTTCTGTATAAAGCCAAAGAAGATGAAGAGTTGTAGCAGCCTGCAGTGTTCATAAAGGACTGAATATGGATCTTTAAACAATAATTAATGAAAAATAGATGCAGATCCCACTGCATACAACATTCATTTCCATTTGAGGAAAAGTTGGGTTATGAAAGACAAACTGAGGATTATTACATTGGTTTAAGGGTTGCTGCATTGTTCAAGAAGATTTCACAACTGTTTGGCTGGTGCCATGCTTCTCAAGATTAAGAAGTCTTTCCCCTAAATTATGCACATATTTTGTATATTTATGTCTACATTTAGATGATACAGAACTGTCAAGATTGAGCAGGTCTATTTTAAAATCCCTCAGTGCTTCAAATTGTCCTTGCATTGAAAGCTAAGTCTTGCATTGTTCATGGCAGGACTTGCTTAGAAAGAGAAAAATATTTTCCCTGGAACAGAATCATAGAATCATCTAGGTTGGAAGAGACCTTTAAGATCATAAAATCCAACAATAAACCTAAATTGCGAAGTCCACCACTAAGCAATGTCCTTAAGCACTACATCTACACGTTATCTCCAGGGAGAGTAACTCATCCAGTTCCCTAGGCAGTCTGTTCCAGTGCTTGACAACCCTTTTGGCGAATAAATCTTTCCTATTATACAATCTAAATCTCTCCTGGCACAACTGAAGCCATGTCTTCTTGTCCTATGATTTGTTATGTGGATGTAGAAACTAGCATCCACCTCTCCACTATCTCATTTCAGGTAGTTGTAGAGAGTGTAAGTTCTCCCCTCAGCTGCTCCTCATAAGACTCATGCTCTAGACCCTCCTTGTTGGAGAGTACAAGTTCCACCAGCACTCCTCTCCTAGTTGGTTCGTCCACCATTTGTATCAAGAAGTTATCAATGCACTGGGGGAACCTTCTAGACTGTGACTGGCTGGCTGAGTAGGCCTTCCAGCAAATATCTGGGTAGTTAAAATCCCCCATGAGGACCAAGTTGCGAGACTGCTTTCAGCTGCCTGTAGAAAACCTCATCAACTCCCTTGTTCTTATCAGGTCTGTAATAGACCCCCGCAACTGTATCACCCATGCCAGCCTGCCCACAGACTTTCCACTTGCTCCTCATCAGCCCCTGGACAGAACTCACATAAAGAGCAATTTCTCTGCCTCGCTTTGCTGACCTGTCTTTCCTAAAAAGGACATAGCCGTCCATGACCATATTCCAGTCATGTGAGCTGTCCCACCATGTCTCTGTAATTGCCACCAGATCATAACCCTTAGAGTGCACTTGGAGTGCACGCAGGCTGCTAACTCCTCCTGTTTATTCCCCATGCTGTGTGCATTGGTGTACAGGCATTTCAGGGAGCAAGCTGAGCATGCTGGTGGCACCCTTGGGAGGCGGGAGGGAAACCCAAAAGACTGAATGTTCTAATCAGGAGACTCCCTGGACAAATTAAAGAGGTATTAATTCAAATTACAGATAAACTCTGAAATGGAAATATGCAAGGATTTACATGGTCTTCTTTGGACAAAGAATTGATAAATTACAGCAAGGAGTATGGTGTATTTGTTTCTGAATATTCTCACAACTCTTCTGCAGTCAGACAAGTCACTCAACCTTCATATGCTGATGTGGCTGCTAGGCCACCCCAGAACCACCCTCCTCCTAAGCAGCAAGAGAAATCACGGGGTGACTGGACAGTCGTGAATAGAGGTAAATGAAACAGAAAACCGAACAGTGCACACAGAAAGCAATGCCCCGAAAATCAATGAAAATCAACGTGCTTCATCACAAGATAACATGGGGCCATATGCTAAGCTTAAGGAGGAAGCCAGGCGTATAGGTATCCCACGGAGGCTTTTGTCTTGGAATTATTCTTATCAGCACCTGAAAGACTTGATAGAAGATTGGCCTAAAAGGCCTAACTCAAGGTCTAATTAGAGGGAAAGATCCAGTAGTTTGGAAAATTAAATAACCCCCCTCCTGCAAAGAAAAGAAAGTCTAAAAGACAGCGGAGGAGGGGAAAAGGACAGGATTCCAATACAGAAAATAAAAACGATTGGCAAACAAACAGTAATCAATCAGGCCCTAAAACTTCCAGTCCTCCATAAGATCGGCAAAATATGTTAAGGTTAGTTCAAAATAAAGATCAGCGGTCTCTTGCTCACAGCTTGGATGGGCATAAGCTCTGCTGGGTTAAAAAAATGGTTGGATAAAAACTAAAGAGTTGTGGTCAATGGAGTTAAATCCAGCTTACAGCCAGTCACAAATGGTGTTCCTCGGGGCTCAGTACTGGGGCCATTCCTGTTTAATGTCTTTATCAATTATCTAGATGAGGGGACAGAGTATACCCTTAGTAAATTTGCAGAGGACACTAAGCTGGGTGCAGGTGTCAATCTGTGTGAGGGTAGATGGATCTAGACAGGCTTGATTGATGGGCCAAAGCCAATTGCATGAGTTTCAGTAAGGTCAAACGTCTTTTTGCTCAGCTCACACATTCTTTTTACTGAAACTATGTTTTGGGAAGCATGTTACGTTAGTATCAGGTGCATGTACACTGAAGCCTCATGTGATACTAGCCCAGATTTTAAGGGTATGGAGTCTGTGTTTGAAATGTAACATAGCTGTACATAACTTGTACACAGCACTGCTGCACTACTGCACTACTGCTTAAAGTGGCAGGGATGTAATAGACTTGTGTAAGGGGTTTTGTAGATTCCTTGCCTTAAGCTAAAGTAGCTAATGATACTCATGCAGATACAGTGCAATAAAAAATAGGGCACATTAAATGGCTTAAATTAGGTCAAATTGAATAATTGAATTTATTCTTTTACTTAAAATTAGCTTCATCAGCTGAGAGTGCTATGGTCAGAAAAAATAGTTTAGTTAAATATTAATTAGAAGTTTATATTTTGAGCTTGCTCACAATCACTTGCAGCAATATTATTTATGTATCTGTTTTTTCCTCATTACAGCTACTAGGGGATGATGTCCAACCATTCTCACTTGATGAGGAAGTTGATTATGACAATGTGGTCCTGACCCCTAAGTTCTCTGAAGCTGAGCTTAATGGCCATTACAGAATTGTCTGAAGAGAAGAAAAAGGGGACAGATATGTAGGCTATTTTTCCTGAACATGACATTTTATTGACCTTCCCCTGTCTTGGTTTTTGGCTTGTACCTTTCATTTCATTATCTTTCACAGAGGAGACACATTTCCCTCTTCTACATTACCAGGATGTAAGAACATACATTAGGTACATATTCAATTTTATACATGTACATGGAGTTAGTTACTTAGAATTGTTTCAGTGTTTGTGAGGTGGAGAATGAATAGTATATGCATTTTCTTTTTGCAGCTTGTATTCTCTTTAATATTTTTGACAGAGGTTTGTGAGGGACATTCTCCTTTTCTATTCATGGTCTCTTCTAAACATCCTTACAGTTCAGATAAAAAATATAGCATAAAATAAAAATTAAAAATTAAGTTAAATTAAAATTAAAGGCAAAGACGCAAAGCTCACATATAGAACAGGAAACTTTGAGAAACTTTGAGTGCTACTTGCAATCTGCTTACGGGCTGCTGCAGTAGGGAATAGGATTTTCTCCCTGTGACACTGACAACAATTTTGGACTGCAAAATCTCTGATATTGGTTGAACCTGTTGGAAGTGAAGTTTGTGTGTCTGTTACCCCTTGGTATTCATGACTTCATTGACATGCAATAGAGGTATGCATCCAGGTCAGTCAGTGAACTTACCTGTATTAAACTTGTGGCTTACTTGCGAGATACCAGAAAGATACTGTTTTCTTCCACAGTCTTGATGGATCCTGAGTTATTGGGGAGGAGCAACTTGAGTTCTATGGGAAGTGTAGCAGTCCTTCCGCTGGGTCAGGGATCTGAAGGGTTGTTTCCTTCACTGGCTGTGGTGCAAGCTTGGATATTATTAATGCTCAGAGTTACTCCCTGTGGGTGTAACAGGAAGAGTAGTAATTTGCTGAGATAATGGTTGTGAAAGAATAAGAAAAAAAAAAATGAAGACATGAGAAGAGATGCAGACAAATCTGACTGACTCAGACATTATTATGGTTCTAAGTATCTATTCCTGCACAAAGGTATTGCTATATACACTTATATATACACAGTACCACTGAAAGAAAATAACATTAGCATGGAGATAATTCAGAACCTTTTTAAGAAGACAGCATTGACACATACCCCTGGATTTTACAGAAAAGAGCTTTTGATCCTTGATTTTCTGCTGCTATAAACTGGCAGGACTCCACTGAGGCCATTTAGATTAAAACAAAGCAGGCAGGACCTATTTACAGTCTTAGCTGAAAGAATACCAAGCCAAATAAATTCCCCATTTAACTTTACTGAATATAAAGCTATGTACGTGACCCGTTATCATTATGGGAATATATTAAAATGCAATGCCAATGCAATTTAAATGTAGAAACCATGTCTTTAACTGCTCAGTTACTAATCTTACAGGATTCACAGTGGAGTTTCTGTAGTGGTGTGTGCTTAGAACATTGCTTTTTTGCTTTAACACACATACTGCATACATTTTCAAGTCCTGTTCAAGTAATGAAACTTGATTACATCCATAACTTCTCAAGATTCTCACTTTAGAGGTTTGGTTTTTTTGTTTCTCTTCTGCATCTTGGTAGAGGGAAATGGACTTTATCTTTGAATTGTTTTAAAAATTCTTGACATCTTTTGCAAAAACATGCTTTCTTATAAAGGCAGGCTCTCAGCGATGCAACACTAAAAGGAGAAATAAAAATGGGACCAAATTCCTAGCTATTCACCAACTTGGTGTACATCACCGTGTGGCTAAGCAGCCACTTGCCAAAGGTAGCAGGCTGATTTGTAACCTGTTGTCCTTTACTTTCACTTTTACTCATGAGTCTTAAGTGTTAGGTTGGTCCTACATAGGTATGAGTTCTTACAGTCCTGCAAAGGAGACTGCAAAACAATTCAATTACGCGAACCAAAGATGCTAACCGGCAGTGTCTTGTGCCAAGGCTCCATGCACACTCCAACTTGCTAAATAATTTAGCTGAGTATGGCTGTTCAGCAGAGATTTGTGTTACAACCTTTGTGAATGTGATACTCCTGAAGCCGTGGAATGGAGAAGCCATGACTGACACGGGTTGAGGCAGACATTCATTAGACCCTGTTCATTTACTGGAACTGTGCTGAACAGGTGGCCTACAATGCTCATTCACAGTTTTCAGTTCAGTCTTGGCATGTTCAAGCCACCCAGTAAAGTGAGGAAACCCATGCTAAGGGTACTTGCTGGCTTCAAGTGAGGAGCTCTCTGCATCGCTCAGCTGAGTGCTTGTGATAGCAAAGGGCATTTCCACCACTGTGTGCTTTCTTGTGGTGAGGTGTCAGTTAGCACAGGTGGGTGTGAGGTACCACATGTGTTTTGGGCTCCTCTTGGAGGGATGTGACCTCTCACTGAAAGGCAGCTGCCTTTCCTAGTCTTAGGCACATGCAGTTCTCCCAGGTGCTAAATGTCTGCCCATCCCTTGGGAAAACTAGGCAGATAGATAGGGGTTTTTTTAAATGGTAGTAAGGTGCATAAGGTAATGAGTTATGTTCATTTGTGATTGCTGGCTGTTGGAGGTGACACCTTGTGTTTTTCTGGCAAGGTACTGTAAGACGACGTTGCACGTGTATGAGCAAGAGCTGTGAAATGCCATTGAGTTAGACTCCAAGAAGAAAAGCCAGTGTTAAAAGGTATTCTCATTTGTATAGCCAGGCTACTTTGTTTGTAATTGCAGTGCCCCATAGTTAAAATGGAAATAAATTTTAATACCGTATGAAAATGCAGAAACACTTGTCTCATTTATAACACTTCTAAAAAGGACAGATTATAAAATTTCCCTGATTAATGATCTGTAATTTCATGTGGTCTGTGGTGCCTTGCTCGGTATATCGGTTTGCATAAACGTTCCAAAACAATAAGTAAAGATAGATCTGAACAAAATCCATAAATCTAACTCGACAATGAATTTCAGGTTGTAGAAACTCGCTATATATTTAAAGTCCTCTTTGGTCTGAATATTCCCAAACTTTGGGAAAGTAGTTACTCTAATTTAAATAAAATTAAGCAAACATTTCTCAAGCAACCACTTAGTATCCATCTAGATGGCAAAAACCTCCCAACAACAGAGTCAAGGGCCTTTAAAGAGAACTTATGCACTCTATAGGAAGATACTGGTATTCTATAAAAGGACTCTGAAGATAGTGAATTAAATGGAAAACAATCTTTTTCTAGAGAGGGCACCTTACTAAAGTATTCAATAAAAATGTTGACTTGAAACACTTACTGAGAACCTTTGAATGCCCAAGTGAAAAATTACACTAATAATTTTGTCATTTGTGTGGATTTACCAGACAGTTACGTCTTGAGCCATGAAAATGAAATTAAAATTGTGTGGGGTTTTTCAGTACAGTTTGTAGCAGTATAGTTAAGGCTTTATCCTCATTATGGAGCAGATCATCTTGAGTGCCATTTTGCAGCATGTGCAGGATAACCAGGTGATCAGGCCCAGTCAGCATGGGCTTATGAAAGGCAGGTCCTGTTTGACAAACCTGATCTCCTTTTTACGACAGGGTGACCTAATAAGGGAATAATAGATAAGGGAAAGGATGAGGGTGTTACATATCTTGACTTTAGTATGACATTTGATAACATTTCCTACAGCATTCTCCTAGAGAAACTGGCTGCTCATGGCTTGGAAGGGCATAAGCCTTGCTGGGTTAAAAAATCTGGTTGGATAAAAACTAAAGGGTTGTGGTCAGTGGAGTTAAATCCAGCTGGTGGCCAGTCACAAATGGTGTCCCCCAGGGCTCAGTTCTGGGACCATTCTTGTTTAATGTCTTTATCAATGATCTAGACGAGGGGATAGAGTGTACCCTTAGTCAGTAAGATACACACGTCTCCTTGCTTTGGAGTCTCATAACTTGACAAAGCTAGAAAAGGCAGTTTGGCTCAGTGGTAAATATGGTCACTGATATCTCAAAAGAACATCTACTAAAGCAGTTGCATTTTTAAACAAAAAGAGGGCTGATGTTGGGGTCTATATAAATTGTTTTAAATTCTTCTCAATGAGCCCTAAGTTTCTGTACTCACAGCTAGTGAAACATATGAATTACCAGGAGACAGGGGATTACAGCTGTCAGCTTCAGTGAACTACAGGAAAACTTTCTGAAAAAACTCAAAATTCTTTTTCTTATAGGAATATGTGAGCTTTACAAAATAATTGGCAGTGTTTTTAACACCCAGGCCTGGACCTACTGCTTCAACTCCACCAGGAATGAACTTGCCCTAAACTCATGCTAATCATAATCTTTTGACCTTAAACCTCTGTAGCCTTGTTATGAGAGTAGCTAATTCATCTGGATGGCCCTCTGATCCCTTAGTGCCCCTTGGAGATCACCCAGCACTGTGTGCCAGGGGAGAGCAAAGAAAATAGTCCTGTCCTTGAAGCTGAATATTAAAGCCTTAGCACATTTGTAAACCACCGGGAAAATGGAAAGCCATGCAAACAATATTGAACAGGACCCCTTCAGAAAACCTTGCCTGAGAGGTCTCAGGAGGGTTTACCATCCTCAAGGGGACCCATTTTTTCCACAGAGTGATTTGGAGCAAGGCACTGGAAGTGCACGAAGGACTGAGTCCCTGTTCCCCCTACTGAGTCTTCTCTTTACTTCTCCTTCTGCCCTGTCTACAGCCATAAGTTAAGTTTACAGTGTTCTTCGCAAGAAACTATGACCCCAGTGGGACTACAACCACCAATCCTTGATCCTTGCTGTTTTAGAGCACTTTCCAAGCAGCTGTGATACACCAATGCACAGCTCACTGCTTCATTTCCCATCAGCACAAGTAAGCACAGGGCAGCCTGCACAGCCAGGCAGGTGCAGCTGCAGCCAAGCTGCGGGAGATTCCAACCACATGACGGCATCCAGGCCACACCCTCAGTAGGCAGGCTCTCCAGTTGGACAGCGAGTCTCATTTTGGGAGACTCCTCAAGCCAAACCTCAAGAAGAAGCATATTGGGCATAACAATGTAGTATGAGTAAAAGCAAAAGGATTCAGTGTGCCAAGTTTGCTTGACCAAATGGAATGAAGAATAACAATAGACTTACATTAATAAAAGATATCTTATGGATTTTCATCCATTAAATATACACAGCTTAATTAATTTTGTATAATTTTCCCAGTGTGACTCAGTAGCAGATTCCTTGAACAGACTTCTATATCCTAAATATAAACAGTAATAACTGAAAGGAGTTGAAAGCTGGTTTAAGAGTTAGTACAAGGAGAAGGATAGGAAAAGAAATAACTAGGTAAACTGGCTCTAGTTACAGTTAAAAAGTAGGTATTGTTTGATGCTTTTCTTTTGAGAACTAACAGGCAGCATGTATACCACGAGGTTGCTGTGGGGAAAAGAACCGATAAAACACTCCAGATTGCTGGAAGCCAACAATGCTTAGCGCTATCGTCAGTGCAGTTTCTCCCCTGTGGCTTGAATAGCACTTGAAAATTATTAATATTATTCTGTGATTCATATGTTACAACAGAGTTTTTTCTTTCATGGCTGTTGTAGGTGAGGACTCCAGTGACTTTGTTTCCAGAGTGCAATTGTGTACTTGTAGCAAGTAAGCCTTAAGGTTAATAAATTTTCTTGAATTCATATCCATTTTCTTTTCTTTCCATATGTATAAACCCTTGTGATATGTAATATTGTATGCATAAGTCTTAGATAGAGGCAAGAGTAATTTAGTACGTTGCTTATGCTGTTCAGGATAACTTAGGTAGTGGACAAATTATGCTGACTTCTTGGAAGTGATGACTCTGAAATGTAGACGTGCTGCAGAATGCACATTTGTTCTTTGAGAGAATGTTGAAATGCATTTTTTTTACTTCTTTTCCTTATTTTTGTTTTTGTCTTTCTTACATCAGATTTGAAACTAGGTTTCCTAAATCTGACAAGACACTACATAAATCTGATGAGCTATTTTCCAGCTCGATAAAATTTTAAAGTAAAAAAAATAGAAGTCTGGGCCAGGAAACATCAAAGCTCTAGTAGCATTTCATGCATAAGCTTAGCATTTGCAAAGCTTTAAAAACAGTAAATCAGGAAAATACAAATAATGGTCCGTCTGCTTACTGAATGAAAATTTAATTAAAAATTGCCTTTGTTCAAGTCAGCTGCTTACACTTCAGGTCCTCTGCCCACACAGGTTTCTGTTACATAACATATTTCAAAATCCAGAGTGTCAAAATACTGGCAGCTTGCACTAGCTGAGTAGCATTTCCTACAACAAAATTGTGATCCATTTAAGGCTTTTTCTTCCAGGCTGTGAAACACTTCCCAAATTCCACAGGTTTATTTGCCATTCATGAACATTAATGAAGTAAACTGTACAAAAATAATGGTCTAGTGGATATGTTTCTGCTGAGTGTAGGAGAAGGTAGCTGGTGGGAAGAGAGGATGGCTGAGCAGTCAAATATCATTGTGCTCAGAATGTGATGTTTAATGTCTTTCACTTTATTCTTTTGCAATATTTGTATAAGAAGCTTGGTTGTCAAAAGAGCTGGCTGAATAACACCAAACCCACATGTATGATTGTGCTGCAAACAAGCTATCCACATTCAATTGGCTACTATTCCAAGGGTAATATTTGTAATTAAGGTGCTTGCAACTGAGAGCATTTACTAGTTGACAGTATTAAGCTCTGATCACAAATTTTCAAATGAGTGTTTATCTGGTACTGCTTGCAATCCTATATTTCCCAAAAAGTAATTTTTGAAACATATATTCTTCTGATAGTTGTTACTCACTGCCTCAGAACCGAAAGATCAAAGTCATCTTTCAAAGATGGCACTGAAAAACATAACTTGGAGTTCTCTGAACAGACGTGATGAAATTATGAATTAAATAATGTTAAATTTAGGAAAAACAACTTTCTAATATTCAGATATACTAGTCTCTGCAAGTACCACAAGGGAAGTTGGTAGAGCTGGCTGGCTAAGGTCAATTAAAAGAAACCTGAAAAAAATACTGGAGAATATGCTATAGGAACAAAATACTGCATCAGCCAGGAGTTGGATTTGATTAATATTTTCCCTCTAAGATTCATGTATGTGAGAATGAATAGTTGAAGTCTGAAGAATTTTACTTCTTAAGATGGTTAGTGTCTTAGGTTTCCAATTCAGATAATGGAAAAAAGGATGCTTTGTATTAGTGATGCAGGTTCAGTCTGTTTTACTTCCAGAGCATTTCTATAAACTTTTGGCTTGTACACAGGCTGGCAACCCATATATGAAAAATCACTGCCAGCATTTAAAAAAATAAGAAATTATGCATTATTTAAATATTCTGCTTTTCTGAACAGTCTAGTTGCATTACAATTGCCCAGTAAGATGAGAAATTACTTTTTGTTTTGTTTTGGGAGTTATTTTGTTCCTCCCTCCCCCCGCTTTTAAAAAAGCTTAATTTAGAGGGGAGAATTTTGAAGTGTAATGTTGGATCAAAATCATATTAGGGCTTTGAGAAAACCAGTGTCTGCATGTAGATCTGTGGCTCATGACTTCAGGGCTAGAAAGACCCATTTAATAATGTAGTTGAACTTTCTATATATTATGGGGCTCTCAGATTTCACACTCTAGCCCACAATGCAGGAAAGCTGGTCATCTTTATCACCTATGACAATTTGTAATTAGTTTCAGAAACCGTACTGCCCACAGGGCACACAGGAGGGACTGCCACAGCTTCTGGGACAGAAGAATGGCATCAACCAGAATGGATGCTTCTCTCTAAACTTGTTTCTTCAAGCTCACTTTCTTTCATGTCTCTGCTGCTTTCACGTAGAAATCTAGGTGTCATGAGCCTGCAACCATAGAAAGTTACTGAAACAAACTGACTTCTTCTGCAGCCCAACAAGCTTTATCACTTGAGGCCAGAAGTGCTGAGGTAAAACAGTGTCAGGTACTACAGGAGGAGAGAGTAAGATGGCAGGTTTGCATTTTGGATGGTAGATTTTTTGAGATTCTGGTGGCCTTCATTAAGCCTAAGTTTGCTGGTGTCTTTAAAGGCTGAAAGTAGCACGTGCCAACCATAGTAAAGCAAGTAGTGTCAACAGGTGTTTTCAGGGAAAACACCTTACTTGAAGGTCAAGAGCTTTACAGTGTAAATTCAGGTGTTGTAATGGAAAATATGGCAAGTTTAGAGCCTAAGAAACCTAGACTTCAGGATGGATCACAGATACATATCCAAAAACTTTGCAGTCCTGGTTTTATGTGTATGCCTGTGGGCATAAGCAGAGGTTTCCCAAATATCTCAACATGCAAGAATTCATTAGAAATGCACAGACCTGAAGACACCGTGTTGTCTTACTTTTTTTTGTTAACTGGTATTGCAGAAACGAGACTTAACAGAAGAATTAATGGATATTTGCTTTAAATTGTTGAAATGCTTTGAAATGCTATACCTTGATGTGTGACATGTGACATCCTGGAACAGATTTATCTTTGCTAAATTCAGCCTCCAGTGCTCAGTTTTTTATTTAACTGGGCTTTACTTCCCACTCTGCATTATATGACTGTACCTACCAGAAACAAATATCTGTGTACTTGAACTCAGAGATGAGCTATTAATTCATAGAGGTTCCCATACTAAATACATATTCTATCTAAATTTTTGTCACTATAATGCCTTTTTCTATGTTGCTTTAATCTCCCTCTTTCATTAAGCTTCCTTTCCAGATAGCTGGTTAAGCTAATGTATTTGCACTTGGCTCATACATTAATCTTTGCACACTGTATGACATTTTGCATACTGCACACCTTGACATAAATTATTACTTACTTCATAGTACATATCACTCTATATTTCTAACCACTCTAAATGAAGGTAAAATAATGTGACTCACAAAATAATATTGATAGAAGGAGCCATTCACTAACAGATATATAATGAAGACTTATTTTATATCTAATAAGCAATGGGGAAAATATTTTAAAATTCAGCAAGCAGTTTGAATTTTAATACACAAGTTTACCAACACAAATCCTAGAGCTGGCCAAGAATTCTAAGGATAAGAAAATGCCACGATAAGGAGTCACTTAATCTTCTCTGTCTTATTCCTTCCCTTGTTCAATTTTCTTTTATTAACACAAGAACGACAGGTGTCTTTAGGTCTTGACGTATTCTTATTTCCCTCTGCTGAAGTTCAGTTTCATAGTTTAAAAACTAGATAGCTGGGGGTTCGTGTCTGTTATTCCTTGAGTTGCTGCAGTTTGAAATAAAATTAGGAGCTCTTTATATATTCAGTGCCTCCTCAGCTTTTCAAAGAGTAGACATAGTGCATCCCTTCCTGGACACAAGTTACCCAAGCTTTACTGATTGTCCCACTGGAGTAGTGGTATCTCACTCTTCATCCTCATTTGGAAGATAAAATTTTCTAGAAACACACTATGTTCCAATGGGAAAAATGCACAAATAAACAAAAGCCATTTTTCTATCAATCTATCTAATTTGTCAACATTTCATCATCAAGCAAATGGAAAACTGTATTCATCCTGATAGTCTTTTATCCAGGCACAGTGGTAAAAGGCAAGATCTGCAAAGATATAAACCCTTCAGGACACCAACAGAAGCTCTTGCAATTGTGAATCCAGAGATCCTCAAGTGGTTTCAAAGCAAATATAAATGTTTGTTAGGAGTGGTGGTAAATGCTTTAATTGTGGAAATTTCCTAGTAACAATAACAAAAACCCACTCAACACACCAGGTAGTAAAAGAATGTCATGCAAGATCCCGGCTCTGCAATTTCAGGTGCAAGTTTGATGATGTTCACATTCATTATATATTTTAAAGTTGTTAGGTTTTTGTAACAACAGATGCAAGACAGGTGTATTTAGACACATGTGGCATGGCATAACAGTAAGCTTCATACTTGATCAGTGGAAGTTAAGTTAAAAAAATAAGTGGGACTCAGTCCTTCCTGAACCAAAGTCAAATTTGGCATGCCTTTGCTTCTCACAATTATTGATGCAGTGGCTTGCTTTTCTGAAAGAATGACTGTCCTCAGGAAAGATCTGTTTCCTCCTTTTCTTCAGTTGAACTTTGGAACAGAAAAGAATCTTTGTTTTATTCTGTGGATTCTCCCACATACATTTCTTTTTATCCTAGAAGTCTATTACATCAGTTATTCGTAAAGGATCTGGCAACTTTATGTGATATATGTGTGGGGCAATACATAAATGTCAAATCTTGTTGTTGCAGGCTAGAAGAGATATGCTGCTTATGAAACATGGTTCAGGAACTGAAAAGGCCAAGGTATTTCTAGGCTGAAGTCTACTAGCAACTTAAGTGCCCTTACCCCTGAAAGTCACCCAACATATAAGCTGAAATCAGTCTTGTCACATTTCCAACGGTTTTCAAACAGACATGTGTGACATCAGGGTTAGCAATTAAAGAAAACAAAAACTTAGGCAAAAGACTTTACTTTCCCTCTGTATTTCAAATGTTTGGAATGTCTATTGCAAAGACACAAGCAAGCTATTATTATTAGATACATGCTTTTATCATATAATTGCAGAAAAAAATGCATTAATTTCTTGTTTTTGTCCAAGTTGTTATTTGCTAACAAATCCTACATATTCAAAATGTCAGGATAGAAGACTGGACTTGAAGCTGGGCTGAATTTCTGTTACGTTGATAACATGGAAGTCCCTTTCCCACTCTTCTTACTGGAAGACTGGTGAGTTCACAGGAAAGATGGTTGTTGGCAAATCACTCCTCACATGAATTTCCTTTCACTATACATTACTGAATTTAACCTATTTCACATTGCTTCTATTTTCAAGGGAAACTATTGCCTCCTGAGTGGTGTTCTGGCCCTTTTCTATATTGAAAAAACTTCCCAGCATTGCTACCAATAGATTTTATTTGGAGACACAGCCTTTTTATATCACAGATATTAATGAAAGAAGAAATGGGATCATCATGCAGTGGCCAGGAAATATGACAGGGAAATAAAAACCACTCTATTAATAGCCCAAAAACTAAAACCCAATCTTTGTTTTCAGTAGCAACAACAATTTCAAACATGAGTGTAAAAGCATGATTGCTAATGGAACTGAGCAAAGTAAGTTTCTGGAGGTTGTGAAGTCTTCCTCTGTGGAGACATTCAAAACCCACCTGGATATGTTCCTGCTAATTTGCTCTAGGGGATCCTGCTCTAGCAGGGGCCTTGGACTAGAAGATCTCCAGACATCCCTTCCAACGCCTACCATTCTGCGATTGTGTGATCCTGTGAAGAAGCAAACCCTCAGTGATCACAATAAAGTGAATGAGATATGCTTCATCCCAAAACTCCAAGAAATCAAATAGACTGATTCATGAACTGAGTCATGAGTTTGTTTAATAAATTTTCAATTTGGGAAGTGCTATATGACTGGGAACAGAAAGATAAGATCTTTATGGAAGGAGTAAAAATTAATGCATGCTACTGCTGGTCTACTACTCTGACCTCAATAAAGCACTAAAACAGATATTGGAAATGAGGAAAAGAGGGGAAAATGAGGTCTGCATTTTCTTTAATAGGAACTAATTTTCAAGATGATGTATTAATGTGACTGCACAAAGTGTCTGGCATGGAAAATGTTGGAACATATTTTAAGCACCTTGCAGGAGCTCTCTTCTGTTGCTGCAGATGCCCAGATCACCTAAAGCAAGCAGCTTCCACAGAGATGAAATGCATGAAAAGAAAGTGACTCAAAGACAATGCAAATAGTGTTTGGTACATACCAGTTTGCCCAGTCATAGCAGAATAGCAGAGAAGAAGAAAGAGAAAGATAATCATGGTAGCAGACTTATTCTCTACAAGAGCCATTTTCTACCCTGTGTCACTTTGTATGAGAACAAACTGGTTTAGTTAGAAGGCAGGCTAGACAATCGCATTTCATTAGCACTGTCTGAACCACTTGTGATTTATTCCATCCACACTTACAGAAGTGAATGGGAAATCTCACCCTCTACCTCTAAAAGAGCTTATATTACATCTGAAGCCCTCCCAATAAATCTTTTCTATGTACTTCACGAAAACAGAATTGTTAATTTCGTACCTCTAAGTTCACACTTTTCCCACAGGCCATTCCCAAATAAGAGAAAATATATGCTGCATTATGGATTTTGCTCTTTGTTACCATCAAAACTTGACCAGTAAGAACATTAAATGTGACAGTCTCTGTAACTTTCTAGGTCTCAATCAGTATTGTACAGTATCTGCCTTTGCTACCTGTAGCTACTGTATTTCTCTTCAGTATTCTTCCCTTGCTGAAATACTTCTAGCTGCTCTGTGGAAATAAATCTACACACCAAGCAGGCCTTGCTGGGCATCATAAGGACTTAATGCCTCAAGTATAAAAATGACACTCATAGTGACTTTAAGAAAGAGTGGCAGAAGATGTTGCAGGAGAACATCATACCATTAATATGATCATCATACCATTAATATAAAGTGCCAGAAGCATTATTTTTTATCCTAAGCAGTAAGAGAGCAACTGATAAATGTTTGGGGTTTTATAACTTGTTTGAGACTAGGAAACTAATATTTTATATATGTGTAAGGGTAAAAAACAAGCAAAAATTCAGAAAGAATTATTTTTAAGATGTATGTTTTAACATGGATCTTCTTAATGTCCTTTCTAAATTACAAATGTTTAGATTAGCTTTTAATCTGCACTTCACAAACAACAATTTTTACAAAACAGGATTTATAATTTTCTTATTAGTAGTGTTTTAGTTTATTTCTTGTCAGCTCAAGCTCAGATTTAAACAAAAACCAGAAAGATACAAGTAAACCAAATCACTTGTGTATACCGGGTGGTACATTTCTTTGTCTTGTGACGAGGCAGCTGAGCCAAGGGCTCCAAATGGAAATCATCCAGATTGCTATCTCCAGCAGTGTGTCCTGTAAAGCAAAGAGTGCAGAAAATCACACAAAGCAGTCAATCACGATGCACTACTGACAGAGGTGTTGGGCAAGTGGGAACTTAGTAGGTGCTTGGTAGGGAGAAATGAAAGAAAAAAAACACTGGCTGAAGATGTATGGAAGTTACCAATTCTTTTCTGAGGCAGAGAAGGTAGCAAATTGGAAGGAGCTTCACAAGCCACACAGAGAAGCTGCTTTTAGGGTGGATAATAGGACTGAAACTTTAGTAAATGTGTCAGTCTGCACCACAGAGACAGTGGTATGGGAGGCAGGTCTTCTGACTTTTGTGGAGGGATTGCAGTGTGATTTCTATAGTTCCAGCTGAATTGTTCAAGAATTACATATTTCAAGAAAATGCAAAACCATAGCCACTTCTTTTTACTAATGTCTCTTGTTAAAAATTACTGACAATAGAAATGATGATCATTATTTATGGGTTATGTTATGCACCTAAAAAGTAATTGTATGGCACTTATGTTTCCTTCCTAAATATATGTTTGATAGCCTCAGTCTTGGTTGTTGGATGCAGGAAGAGGTAGATACCAAACTCCTGATTAACAGTTGCTGGTGAATTTCCATTCCTATTTTTTCCACTACCATTTAGGCTATGCCTAATGTGAACCAATAAAGAAGACAAGGAATTGTAGGGCTCTTCATCTTCATCCTGGAAATGTACATCTTAAAATGATTGTAGGAACTGGAAAAATCCTGTTTTGTTTCCTTGCTATCATTATACAAATTACTTCAACACATTTTCAGGGGTCTTAGCCACTTTTATTTACACCAACCTTGCCCAGAAACATTATGCCAATACTTGTTTAATTACTAGGTTTTTGGTTTGGTTTGATTTTTTTCTGGCCTACGTAGGTATGTGTTGTTCACAGAAATCAATCTATACCAACCAGTCTGAAAATACTAATCTTCCAAGCATGAATCTGAGCAGTTGGTTGAGTGTAACTTGGTGTGCTTGGTTTCACACTTTGGGTTTTGTTTGCTGTTTTTTTTTAAATTTTATTTCACATTTGTATCTGGTAGAATGGAGAAGTGGAACAAAGACAGCATGGCGTTGCTTGTTACCTGAAGAAATCCTGCATTTTCCTTCTTGCTCTGTAGGAATGCATCTTGAGCCCTTACAGCTTTGCCATTTCCCCAGGCCTCTCACACTCAGATAGCAAGGCAGCGCTGCAGAGTGTAGGTTGCGAATATCTGCAGTGTGTATAGCTCCTGTCACTGAGATTTGTTGAATATCTGTTGAATACAGATTTGATTGAGCTAATGACAATCAAAATGATCTGGCAACAGCTGATATCATGCCTAGGCTCAAAAGGCTGAAAAATAGAAGGGAAAAACTTCATTAATTTTGTATTGCTGAAATGTATATAAGCTGAGCCATGCAGAAGTCCAGAGAAGGGTCTGTTTGCCAGGGTACAAAGTTCAACAAAGAGGAAAAAGCAGGGATGACCATAGATTGGGAACCAAACCAGTGGAGCTGCAACAGCATACCAAAAGTAGGAGAAATATGAAAGACAACAGCCCCAGACACCTGAAATACTTGGCAGTCAGCATTGTCTTCATAGTGTAAGTCCCCTCCTACTTGTTCTCCCTCTGAACAGGCTGTCATCAGGCTGAACAGAGAACAAAACCACAGGTGCATGAACCTTTGGCTGCTCTGCTGCAGTAACCACCTGAAGGATTCAGACAAATCACATGGGTTCCAAGATGTTTTGTGCTGAGAGCCTTTCACAGCTGCTGAACCCAGTGAATTGTTATGTGTGCCAGAAACTTCCTTCTAACTTATTTAGTGGCACTATTTTTTTGTAGACATTTAAGGAAGCTTATATTTAGGCTAGAGGCCTTTTTGAAAGGGACTAGCTTGTTTGTTAATAAAGTAAAGCTTTCTTTTGAGATGGAGAAAACTTGACAGTTCCTGATTTCTGTTTTTTATTATCCTAAGTACTCCCCTAAGGCAGATGTATTTGTTTTTATGGAATGAAGATAATTAGTTATAACTTTTTCCAATACCAGCTACATTCTTTCTGCAAAGCTTAAACTGCTGAGGATGCATGCAAGTAATGCAAGATGACATAAATAAAGGAAAAGGAGAATTTTTCCTACACCTTACTCGCTGTTTTAATATAAGACACAATCAGTGCTATCATGTACAAGCATAATATTTCTTGGGTAAAGCACCACTCTACTGCATCTACCTATTTATTGCTCACTAAAATATTGGCTGGCTAAGTCCAGCACGACAGTCGTTCAGCAGCCTTGCAACATTGCCACCATGCGTTCTGCACTGAGAATAGGTTTTACAGTGTCATGACACCCTCCTTTTTGTGCTGTCTTACAGAAAATAGAAAAAAAATAAAGGTAACTAAGTAACATATGCTCAACAAAGTGCATTTTTCACTGTGGACTTAGATGTAAAAAGTGCCTGGAGTATTTTGGAAGTGATGCTCAGCAAACCCTACATTCATCTTCTAATTCCATTTCCCAGATGGAATCACGTATTTGCTCTCACCCCTCTAAGCTTTCTTGTCCAAGAAAAAGAAAACTTTTTAGTTAGTGACCTTTTTTCTCTCCTTTTGTCAGATTTCCCTTAAAGCTTGCTCATCATCCATTAGTCTCTTAAGAGTGAGCTAGCAGCACTTGTGAGTCTCTTACTGCACTGTTTTTTTTGTGGGGAACAACTTAATTTAGGAATTAATGATCTGAAGCTTAAAAGGAAAATTCAAGAACTTAAATAGGTCAGATTTGGGTTGTTTGGTTGGGTTTCTTTTCTAAAAATGCTATTTCTTTAATATTTTTGCTAGAACAGTCAAGCAGCATATTTCCTAGAGTAACCCAATGATAATCACATTCCAGTTACAGTAGGAATGATTAGTCAAACATGACTGCCTTTATGCATCAGTGATGTTTTCAATCATCTTTGACACACTCTTCTAACTTTCAGACGGGTTAGGTCTTGGTTGTGATGCTGACCCCAGTACTAACATGGTTCCCAACCCATTTATCTTCACTTTTCAACAAGATGAGAATATTTTATTTTGTTGGTTTTTTTTTATGAAGAAGGCTAAACATGAAAAATAGAACCTCAATGCAATCAAAATGCAATAGTGTGAACACATATTGTATTTTTGCTGTTTTTCACTTGGGAGAACTAAAAAACATACATAAATATATGACATCTATGATTATAAGAAAGATAAACTTAAGTAACCAAAAAGGGGGAAAATAAATTTATTTAATGTCTACTGATGGGAAGGTAGAGGGCTGCATTGGGCCATGCATGCCACAGATACAAAAAGCAAATGTATGTTTGTTCCAGCAGTGTGAAAAAAAAATTGCTTTTTCAGACACATTTACTGACTGTGCTCAGTCAGTTAAGCCTGATCATCACAGTCATGGTCACTGAAGCTACAGTACCCAGTTGGTCCAAAAGACAGGCAGCAACTAGCTGGAACCAGGGAGGGGCAGGTAGTGAGCTAGTCCTTTCACTGTATAGGCTCCCACAATGAGCCACATGCAGATTTGAAACCTATCCTTAAGAAAGTCAGTTGTTAATGAATTAAGTGATGTGAATTGCACCTTTCTACCTAATGTCAGGCAGAGTCATGCAGCCATTCTGGTTACTGGATTTGCCATTCTGGCCAATACTAAATACTTTTACTGGTACACAAGCCTAGAGAGTGTATCTGACAGAGCTCCTTACCTACTGATGTTTTCCAGCTCAATTTTGCCACAATTCAAAATGCTACTTATTAAATATGAGACTTCTAATTAAATTAAATCAAATCAAATCAAATCAAATCTCTAAATAGTGTAGAAAACACTTGCTCAGAACAGACTAGTGGTACAGCACTCACAATCACAGTTCTGCATCTCTGAAATTAATTTATAGCACAGATTCACCTTCACACTGCTTCAAGAAAGCTCAGTCTCTCATCTCAAGTCTTTCTCTAACCACAGTTATTAGTGCCCTTTAATAAACAAATCTCTCACCAGCTGGTCCTTCCCTAAGATAGCAGAACAGGGAGCATGCAATTAGGCTATTGTTCCTAACTTGTACAGGTTTTTATTTGTCATTGTTTATTGTCTTGGATTATTAGAAAAATGTTTGATAATATTTTGTCTGAGCTTAGACAGCTATGACTGAATTCGTAAGAGAGATTCCCTGCTGGTGGACTCTTCCCTTTATTATTCAGGTCTTGGATATCTGATTCTACAGCTCACCAGAAAAGACACGGCAGTATTCAGGATGAAAAGCATGATGCATCAGTGAAAGTGAAGTGACTCAGTTGTACTAGTTTAGCAAGACAAGAAAATGTACATTATCAAGAGACAAATCAAGAAGATTGTTAACAATATTTTCTTTCAAAAACAAGAACACACAATTTGTTAAAAAAAGAAATAACATGCATTGCTTCTTGTTATATCTAGAACACTGGTATCAATAGTATAATTTTTAAATGTTATTGTCGGGAAACACAACAAATGTAATTTTTTTTTGCTAAGAGCTTGCTATTTGCTTGAGGCAAATATTGTTTCAAGCAGCATCTAGTGCTATAGGCACTGTAGATACTACTACAAATTTGCTATTGATAGCTCAACAGCTGCACAAAAGTTTGAGGATCATCTGTCAGTACACATTAGAACTGCTTCTGCTCCTCATTTCAGTCCACCACCAATAGAAAATAGACCTGAACCCTAAATATTCCCAAAGTAGGGACTGTCTTAGGGTTTGGGTGTGTAGTTTATTCCCGAGTGTACAGGTTCTGAAGTTTAGCTCATATTTCTCAAGTTTTTTTACAAGAGAAGACATTTCAGACTTTCCACCAAAACTGGCTCTTTGTTTACTCCATTTAGACTCTCTTTCATATAAAAGGCCCTAATAGCTTTTATGTCACATGCTCTGCGATGAACAGATAATTGTGTCGACCCAGTAAGAGCATGACTCACTAAGCAAGCAATATCCATTTTCAACAGGGTAAAAATATCAGTGTAGGCTCACTTAATTGTTCCATGATACAATTTAGCACCGCTGTTAGCATATATTAAATTAATTAAAAGACTTTCCTTCCCATCAAAGGCATAATCAAGGCAATTTTCTTCTAAATATAATCAAGAAACTATGCAGTATGAGCTATTTTTTCATGTGGAAAGTTAATTGACTTTCTATCATTTTTCCCCTCTGGGATTCAAATGAAGCTTTATAAAAATTGTTCCTTTTTTTGTAATTGGTCCACTTGAATTTTTAGAGGTTACCTGAAACTAGGTCAGTAAAGTAATCTTTCTCCCCTCCTCTGAGACATTGTATCAACCATCATTTAAAAAAAATTATATATACATATATTACCCAGAGGTCTGAAGAAAACTTCAGAGTGATTATAAACATTAACATTTAAAACAAAGAAGTTTCATTGTGAGGTAGCAATCGGTTTCCTCTCCTACTGAATACATCAGCAAGCATCTTTCTGAATGTTAATGAGATGGAAGTGGTTTGAAGAAGCACACATTTTTGGTCCTTCAGTTCTCAAAGCCCTAATATGATTTTGATCCAA
>NW_009953104.1:558-3510 GCF_000747805.2 Chaetura pelagica | reverse complement strand
CCCCAGTGCTCCCAGTTAACTCTCTGCCCCTCCCAGTTCCCCCCTCCCCTGCTCTCCCCAGTGCTCCCAGTAACCCCTCCCCAGTGCTCCCAGTTAACTCTCTGCCCCTCCCAGTTTCTCCCCCACCCTTGCTCTCCCAGTGCTCCCAGTAACCCCTCCCCAGTGCTCCCAGTTAACTCTCTGCCCTTCCCAGTTCCCCCCTCCCCTGCTCTCCCCAGTGCTCCCAGTAACCCCTCCCCAGTGCTCCCAGTTAACTCTCTGCCCCTCCCAGTTCCCCCCTCCCCTGCTCTCCCCAGTGCTCCCAGTAACCCCTCCCCAGTGCTCCCAGTTAACTCTCTGCCCTTCCCAGTTCCCCCCTCCCCTGCTCTCCCCAGTGCTCCCAGTAACCCCTCCCCAGTGCTCCCAGTTAACTCTCTGCCCCTCCCAGTTCCCCCCTCCCCTGCTCTCCCCAGTGCTCCCAGTAACCCCTCCCCAGTGCTCCCAGTTAACTCTCTGCCCTTCCCAGTTCCCCCCTCCCCTGCTCTCCCCAGTGCTCCCAGTAACCCCTCCCCAGTGCTCCCAGTTAACTCTCTGCCCCTCCCAGTTCCCCCCTCCCCTGCTCTCCCCAGTGCTCCCAGTAACCCCTCCCCAGTGCTCCCAGTTAACTCTCTGCCCTTCCCAGTTCCCCCCTCCCCTGCTCTCCCCAGTGCTCCCAGTAACCCCTCCCCAGTGCTCCCAGTTAACTCTCTGCCCCTCCCAGTTCCCCCCTCCCCTGCTCTCCCCAGTGCTCCCAGTAACCCCTCCCCAGTGCTCCCAGTTAACTCTCTGCCCTTCCCAGTTCCCCCCTCCCCTGCTCTCCCCAGTGCTCCCAGTAACCCCTCCCCAGTGCTCCCAGTTAACTCTCTGCCCCTCCCAGTTCCCCCCTCCCCTGCTCTCCCCAGTGCTCCCAGTAACCCCTCCCCAGTGCTCCCAGTTAACTCTCTGCCCTTCCCAGTTCCCCCCTCCCCTGCTCTCCCCAGTGCTCCCAGTAACCCCTCCCCAGTGCTCCCAGTTAACTCTCTGCCCCTCCCAGTTCCCCCCTCCCCTGCTCTCCCCAGTGCTCCCAGTAACCGGTTGGGCATCTCCAGGGGGTTTTGGTGGAGCTCCAAGGTCTTGAGTTGGGTGGTGGGCACCTCGGGGGGCTTCAGGTGGGTGGTGGGCACCTCCTCTGTGGCCTTGAGTTGGACATTGGGCACCTCAAGGGTCTTGAGTTGGGTGTTGGGCACCTCTGGGGGCTTCAGCTGGATGGTGGGCACCTCCAAGGTCTTAAGTTGGACATTGGGAACTTCCTCTGAGGTCCTGAATTGGACATTGGGCACCTCCAAGGTCTTGAGTTGGACATTGGGCATCTCTTCTGTGGTTCTGAGTTGGACACTGGGCACCTCCAAGGTCCTGAGTTGGGTGTTGGGCACCCCTGGGGGCTTCTGGTGGACACTGGGCACCTCCAGGGTCTTGAGTTGGACACTGGGCACCTCCAGGGTCTTGAGTTGGACACTGGGCACCTCCAGGGTCTTGAGTTGGACACTGGGCACCTCCAGGGGCTTCTGGTGGACACTGGGCACCTCCACCACTTGGTGACAGGCACTGGACACCTCCGTGGCTTGGAGCTGGACATCTGCCACCTCCATGGTCTTCAGCTGGATGTCGGGCACCTCCGTGATGCTGAGGTGGATGCTGGGCAGCTCCACCAGCTGGTGGTGGACACTGGGCACCTTGGAGGTCACCTCTGCGGGGTGCAGAGGGACACTGGGCAGCTCTGTGACTTGGAAATGGACACTGGGCAGCTCGGTGGTTTGGTGAGGGACACTGGGCACCTCGGTGGCCTGGAGATGGATGTTGGGGACCTCAGTCGTTTCAAGATGGACACTGGGCACCTCTGTGGTCTCCAGCTGGATGTTGGGCACCTCCACGGCCTGGAGTTGGACCTCAGGCACCTCGGTGGCCTCAAGATGGACACTGGGGACCTCTGAGGGCTGTGGCAGGGCTTGGAGCTGGACATTTGTCACCTCAGCAGGTTGGAGCTGGACATTGGTGACACCCAGGGGTTGTGGCAGAGCTTGGAGCTGGAGGTTGGTGACACCCAAGGGCTGTGGCAGGGCTTGGAGCTGGAGATTCGTCCCCTCAGCAGCCTGGAGCTGGATGTTGGTGACATCCAAGGGTTGTGGCAGAGCTTGGAGAGGGACGTTGGTCACCTCAGCAGCCTGGAGCTGGATGTTGGTGACCTTGGAGGGTGGTGGCAGAGCCTGGAGCTGGAGATTTGTCACTTCAGGAGGTTGCAGCTGGAGATTCGGCACCTCAGCAGCCTGGAGCTGGATGTTGGTGACCTTGGAGGGTTGTGGCAGAGCTTGGAGAGGGACGTTGGTCACCTCAGCAGCCTGGAGCTGGACGTTGGTGACCTCCAAGGGCTGTGGCAGGGCCTGGAGCTGGACATTGGCCACCTCGGTGGCTTGGAGCTGGACATTTGTCACCTTGGGGGGCTGTGACCTCCCCGGGGGCAGGACCCCACTGAGGCCACCCCTCAGGATGAGGACACTGGTCCCTGCTGGGGCCACCGCCTGGAGTTGAACCCCGGGCAGGACCTGCCCTGGGTTGGGGACCACCAGGACACTCTGCCCACCCCCAGAAGGTCCTGATCCTTGGGGACCCTTCCCCACCTGAGCTGGGGGACTTTCGGTGGGCAGGAGGGTGAGGGTGGTGGGCTCGTTGGTGGGCATCAAGAGGAGCTTCTTGGAGGGGCTGGGGATGAGCTGAAGGCCCTGGGGGGTCTGGAGAAGCAAGAAGGTCTGAGGAGGTGGTGGAGGGGCCACCTGGGGGAGGGGTTGGGGGGTCCCATGGGTGCGGAGGTGGCGCTGGAGGTAGGAGGCCATGACAAAGGCCTTGGAGCAGAGGGGACAGCGGTGGGGTCGGGTGGGCGAATAGGTCCTTCTGGGGGGA
>NW_009953104.1:0-341 GCF_000747805.2 Chaetura pelagica | reverse complement strand
TATGGTCGCTCCCCAGTGTGGACCCGTTGGTGCTGCCTGAGGTTGGTGGCCTGGGAGAAGGTTTTGGAGCAGACCTGGCAGACGTGGGGCCGCTCCCCCGTGTGGAGCTGCCGGTGGCGCCGGAGGCACGAGGTGTTCTTGAAGGTTTTGGGACAATCTGGGCAGGCGTAGGGTCTCTCCCCCGTGTGCTGGCGGAGGTGGTACTGGTAGTGAGAAGCCCACTTGAAGGTCAAGCCACACTGAGGGCACTCGAAGGCCCTCAAGCCCGTGTGGACCCGCTGGTGGATCTGGAGGAGGGAGGAACGTTTGAAGGCCTTGGGGCACTCGGGGCACTTGTAGGG
>NW_009953103.1:3900-7184 GCF_000747805.2 Chaetura pelagica | reverse complement strand
GGGTGAATTCTTGAAGGTTTTTTGAGGAACCATGAAAAGTTGGGAGGGATTTGTTGGGTTTTGGGGAACAACCCCAAAATTGGGGGGATTTTTGGGGGGTTGGGGAACCCCCAAAGTTGGGGGGACTCGGGATTGGGGGAACCCCCGAAATTGGGTGAATTCTTGAAGGTTTTTTGAGGAACCATGAAAAGTTGGGAGGGATTTGTTGGGTTTTGGGGAACAACCCCAAAATTGGGGGGATTTTTGGGGGGTTGGGGAACCCCCAAAGTTGGGGGGATGCCTTGGGGTTTGGGGAACATCCCCCCAAAGTTGGGGGACTGGGTTGGGATTGGGGGAACCCCCGAAATTGGGTGAATTCTTGAAGGTTTTTGAGGAACAGTCCAAATTTAAGGGGATTTGTTGAGATTTGGGGAACAACCCTAAAATTGGGGGGATTTTGGGGGGGTTGGGGAACCCCCAAAGTTGGGGGGATCCCTCGGGATTTGGGGAACATCCCCCCAAAGTTGGGGGACTGGGTTGGGATTGGGGGAACCCCTGAAATGGGGTGAATTCTTGAAGGTTTCTTGAGGAACGGTCCAAGTTTGGGTGAATTTCTTGAGATTTGGGGGATAACCCCAAAATTGGGGGGGTTCTTGGGGGGTTGAGGAACCCCCCAAAGTTGGGGGGATCCCTTGGGATTTGGGGAACACCCCCCCAAAGTTGGGGGAATCCCTTAGGATTGGGGGAACCCCTAAAATTGGGTGAAATCTTGAAGGCTTTTGAGGAACGGTCCAAATTTGGGTGAATTTCTTGAGATTTGGGGAACAACCTCAAAATTGGGGGGATTTTGGGGGGGTTGGGGAACCCCCAAAGTTGGGAGGGGATCCCTTGGGATTTGGGGACCCCCAAAAGTGGGAGAATCCCTCCGGATTTTTTTGGAGACCCCCCCCAAACTTGGGGTAAAATCCCTGAAGATTTCCCGGAAAGCACCAAATTTGGGGTCAAAATCCTCCCCCGAACCCCCCTGAGATCCTCCTGGTTTGAGGACCATCCCGTGGGATTTGGGGTGGGGGCAGGTTTGGGGCCTTGGGGGGGCTGGTTCTTGGTGGAATTATGGGATGGGTTGGGTAGGGTTGACCAGTTGAATGATCTTTGGGGGCATCTTCAATCAGGTCTGGTTGGTCAAAGCCCCGTCCATGGCATCATGGAAGGGTTTGGGTTGGGTGGGATCCTTGAAGACCATCTCCACCATGAGTGGGTCAAGTTGGTCAAAGCATGAGTGGTCTAGTTGGTTCATGACATCACGGAAGGGTTTGGGTTAGTTAGGAGCTTTGAAGACCATCCACACCATGAGTGGGGACATCTCCAACCAGGTCTGGTTGGTCAAAGAATCTTCCATGACATCACAGAAGGTTTGGGTTGGATCCTTGAAGACCATCTACACCATGAGTAGGGACATCTCCAACCAGGTCTGGTTGGTCAAAGCCCCATTTTTGGCATCATGGAAGGGTTTGGGTTGGGTGGGACCTTAGAAATACATCTCCTCCATGAGTGGGGACATCTCCAACCAGGTCTGGTTGGTCAAAGAATCTTCCATGACATCACAGAAGGGTTTGGGTTGGAAGGGACCTTTGGAGACCATCTAGTCTATAAGCAGGGACATATTCAACCAAGTTAAAGCTCCATTTGTGGCATCACGGAAGGGTTTGGGTTGGGTGGGATCCTTGAAGACCATCTCCACCATGATTAGGGACATCTCCAACCAGGTCTGGTTGGTCAAAGAATCTTCCATGACATCACAGAAGGGTTTGGGTTGGCTGGGATCCTTGAAGACCATGAGTAGGGACATCTCCAACCAGGTCTGGTTGGTCAAAGTCCCTTCCATGACATCACAGAAGGGTTTGGGTGGGGTGGGAGCTCTGAGAACACTGCAGAGGACCATGTCAAAGGGATGATGGTGGCACATGCCATCAATGAAGACACAGACCAGTACTGGTCCCTGTGTGGACCTGTCACTGGGCTCCATCCAGATGTTGAGCTGTTGACCTTGACCTTCTAGAACCCACCAACCACCCGGTTCCTCACCCACCTCCTTGGTTTCTCCCCATCTTGGAGTCAAGGACGTGGTGGTGGCTCATGTGGCTGATGAAGCAACGTTGGTCCCAGCAAGGACCCCTGAGGGGCACCCCCTGTCCCTGGGCTCCATCCAGACATGGAGCTGTTGACCATGACCCACCAACCACCTCAATCCACCTTGGAGACAAGGCCATGGTGGTGGTGGACCAGGTCTTCCAGAAGTCCACTTAGATGATGGTTCCCATGTTGGGTGAAGGTTTGTATCTTGGTTTTGGGGACACTGATGGGTGGTTCTCACCATCACCCAGGTGCTGGAACAGAGGACCCAACACCACGGGACGAGGAGACGTCGCCGGGTGACACCAAAACCGGGGCCCAAGAAGAAGGTCAAGACGGTGCCAAGACCAAGGTGGTGCCACCACCACCCCCTCCACCCCCCAGGGGCGGCTGCACCGAGTGCGGGACCAGGACCCGACCCCAAAACCCGACCAGGCCGCGGCGCTGGCGCCGCCCCGGGGACCGCGGGGCCGGCGGCCTCGGGGACAAACCCCATCGTTGCGGGGACTGCGGGAAGGGTTTCAGCAGGGGCTCCAACCTGGCCCAGCACCGCCGCATCCACACCGGGGAGAGGCCCCATCGCTGCGGGGACTGCGGGAAAGGTTTCATCCAACGTTCCGACCTGGCCCGGCACCGGCGCGTCCACACCGGGGAGAGACCTTATCCCTGCGGGGACTGTGGGAAGAGTTTCAGCGTCTCTTCCCACCTCGACCGGCACCGTCGGACCCACACGGGTGGGCCGGGCCCACCCACCAAACCAACACGACCTTCGGTTCCCACCCCAGAGTCTCCCCATCGTTGCCCCGATTGCGGGAAGAGCTTCTCCTTGGCAAACCACCTCACGGCCCGCAGCGGGGACCGCCCCCACCGCTGCGGGGACTGCGGGAAGAGTTTCAGCCGCGGCTCCAACCTCACCCAGCACCGCCGCATCCACACCGGGGAGAGGCCCTTTGCCTGTGGGGACTGTGGGAAGGGCTTCATCCAACGCTCCGACCTGGAGAGGCACCAACGCGTCCACACCGGGGAACGTCCCTACACCTGCGCCGAGTGCGGGAAGAGTTTCAGCGTCTCCTCCCACCTGGACCGGCACCAGAAGGTCCACGCGGCCGAGCGGGCGTCGTACCGGTGCCCTCAGCACCTCAGCAGCTTCTTGGCCTCCCACCGGCACGGCC
>NW_009953103.1:707-3292 GCF_000747805.2 Chaetura pelagica | reverse complement strand
CGCCCCCCCCCCCCCCTGGGGTCCCCCCCCCCCCCGGGGCCTCCTCCCCCGCGGCCCCCGGCCCCGCGCTGCCGGCCTTCCCGGCCTCCCCCTCGGCCCTGCCCATCCCCGCCCTGGACCTGCCCTGGGCCCTCTCCTTCCCCACCCGCCCCTTCCCACATCCCCCCTTCCCCTCGGCGCCCGCCCCGGGGGCCCAGACGTCCCCCCTCATCAACTGAGGGGGCCCGGGCCCGGCTCCGGCCTCCCCAGGGCACCAGGAGGCCCAGCAGGGCCTGGATCCAACCAGTTGGCCAGTGCACCCAACTGGGGTTGGTCTCCAAGACCAACCATTGGGGGTCTTGAGCTTTGGTGGCTAATTAACAATTTGGTTAATTGGGGGCATGAGGAGGCCCAGCAGGGCCTTGGCTCCAACCTCCCCTGGGGTTGCCCAGTCAACCCAACTGGAGTTGGCCTCCAAGACCAACCACTGGGGGTCTTGTTCCTGCCCAGAGTTGTTGAGACTTGGCTCAACTGTTGGCTAATTAATACTCTCATTAATTGGGGGCATGAGGAGGCCCAGCAGGGCCTGGATCCAACCTCCCAACTGGGGTTGGCCAGTTCACCCAACTGGGGTTGGCCAGTTCACCCAACTGGGGTTGGCCAGTTCACCCAACTGGGGTTGGCCAGTTCACCCAACTGGGGTTGGCCAGTTCACCCAACTGGGGTTGGCCAGTTCACCCAACTGGGGTTGGCCAGTTCGCCCAACTGGGGTTGGCCAGTTCACCCAACTGGGGTTGGTCTCCAAGACCAACTGTTGGGGGTCTTGTTCCTGCCCAGAGTTGTTGAGCCTTGGCTAATTAACAGTCTCATTAACCGAGGGGATGAGGAGGCCCAGCAGGGCCCAGCTCTGGCCTCCTCCAACCTCCCCAGTCTCACCCAACACCCAACTGGGCTTGGTCTTCAAGACCAACCATTGGGGGTCTTGAGCCTTGGTGGGTAATTAACAATTTTGTTAATTGGGGGCATGAGGAAGCCCAAGCAACCTCCCCTGGGGTTGGCCAGTTCACCCAACTGGGATTGTCCAGTTCACCCAACTGGGGTTGGTCTCCAAGACCAACTATTGGGGGTCTTGTTCCTGCCTGGATTAGTTGAGCCTTGGTGGCTAATTAGCAATTTTGTTAATTGGGGGCACCAAGAGGCCCAGCAGGGCCTGGATCCAACCTCCTCCAACCTCCCCAGGTTCTCACCCAGCACCCAACTGGGATTGACCTCTCAAGACCTGGGGCTGGTGGGGACATTCCCTCCCAGTTTTTTGAGCCTTGGTGGTTAATTAACAGTCTCATTAATTAGTGGGGAGGCCCAGCAGGGCCTGGCTCTGGCCTCCTCCAGGGATGAGGAGGTTTCCAACCTCTCCAGATGTTCAACCAACACCCAAGCAGGGTTGGTCTCCAAGAACCCTTGTTTGGGGGCATCTTCCTGCCCGGAGCTTTCATGGGTAATTAACAATCTCTCTTAATTAGGGGCTGAGGTTGCTCCTCCATCCCTGGCCTTGACCCCAGATCCAACCTCTTCCCAACTTCTCCAACCACTCAACCCAACTTGGTTGGGTCTTCAAGGGGTTGGAGACGTTCTCACCCAGAGCTCATCACCCTTCATGGCTAATTAGCGACCTCGTTAATTAGCTGGGATGAGGAGGCCCAGCAAGGCCTGACTCCAGTCTCCACCAACCACCCCAAACTGGGCCCAGTTGCCCCCACCCCCCCCCAAACCACTGGATGTTGGGAGAAGCCATTTCCACCCAGAGCTCTTCACCCTTGGTGCTTAATTAGGGCTTAATTAACACTCTTAATTAAGACATGGGGGAAACCAACCGCTTCCCCAACTTGACATTTGCATCTTTTTAACCAATTTCCCCCTTTTTCACAGCAAAAAAAAAGACTCCTCCTCAGATTTGGGGACAGAATCAATTAATTCCTGCCCCTAATTAAGACGATTTTTAATTAATTCCCCCCCCCCCCCCATGTTTTGTTTTTTTAATTATTCCCCCCCCCCCCTCATGTTTTTAAACCACCCAAAAGGTCCTGAATGGAAAGTGATAAAAAACAAAGCAGAAAATGGGATTTTTGGGGGTTTTTTTTCCCATTTTTGCTGTTTTTTGGGCTGATTTTTTGGGGGGAGGGTCCCGAGACCAAAAATGGTTCCTTTTTTGATGGTTTTTAATGGTTTTTAATGGGTTTTTTTGGTTGGTTTTTTCCTCCCCGTGGCTCGTGATGGTTTTTGGGTCCCCCCAAAATGTCAGTTTTTATTTTTTTTTGGGGGGGGAGGGGTAAAAATACCCCAATTTGGGGTGTTTTTTGAGGGGTAAAATTTTAAGGACCCGATTGGGGTAAAAATGGAGCTTTTTTTTTTTAATATTTTGGGGGGTTTTGTTACTTTTGGGGATTTTTTTTGTTAATAAAATCAGATTTATGAAGTGAAATGTTTGGGGGGTGTTTTTTTGGGGTGAAAACGGGGGGTTTTGGTTCTTTCTTGGGGTGAAAATGCTGGAAAATCCCATTTTTGGGGGTATTTTTAGTTGGTTTCTGCTCTGCCTGCATCCTGAATCC
>NW_009953103.1:0-375 GCF_000747805.2 Chaetura pelagica | reverse complement strand
CCCCGCCAGCTGAGGGGACCCCCACGGGTGCTGGGAGGGGGTCCCACAGTGTCCCCAGGTGCCACCACCAGCTGAGGGGACACCCATGGGTGCTGGGAGGGGGTCCCACAGTGTCCCCAGGTGCCACCACCAGCTGAGGGGACACCCACAGGTGCCACAACCAGCCCCAAGGTCCCAGTCCTGATGTCACCACCCCAGGGTGGGGTAGGGGGGGTGACAAGTGCTGGGTGACAGCCAGAGGTGGGGGTGTCCCCAAGGGTCCCCCCCCTTCAGCTGGCAGTGCCACCCACTGTGCAGTTGTGGGGCCACAGGGCAGGTGACAGCAGCAAGGGGGGGCAGGTGGCACCCAGGGGTGCCCTGAGAGGCAGGGAGGGG
>NW_009953102.1:0-784 GCF_000747805.2 Chaetura pelagica | reverse complement strand
GGGCCCCAAGACCCACCTGGGGACCAAGAGCCACCAAAGCCCCGTGGGCCTGAGGGTCCCCAAAAGCTCCGAGGCCAACGAGGACCTTGTGGTCAACCAGGACTTCATGGCCAACCAGGACCTTGTGGTCAACAAAGACTTCATGGCCAACCAGGACTTCATGGCCAACCATGAAGCCAACCAGGTCAATCTCATGGCCAACCAGGACTTCATGGTCAACAAAGACTTCATGGCCAACCAAGACTTCATGGCCAACCATGAAGCCAACCAGGTCAATCTCATGGCCAACCAGGACTTCATGGTCAACAAAGACTTCATGGCCAACCAAGACTTCATGGCCAACCATGAAGCCAACCAGGTCAATCTCATGGCCAACCAGGACTTCATGGTCAACAAAGACTTCATGGCCAACCAAGACTTCATGGCCAACCATGAAGCCAACCAGGTCAATCTCATGGCCAACCAGGACTTCATGGTCAACAAAGACTTCATGGCCAACCAGGACTTCATGGCCAACCATGAGGCCAACCAGGACCTCATGGTCAATGAGGATGTCATGGCCAACCAGGACCTCATGGTCAACAAAGACTTCATGGCCAACCAAGACTTCATGGCCAACCATGAAGCCAACCAGGTCAATCTCATGGCCAACCAGGACTTCATGGTCAACAAAGACTTCATGGCCAACCAGGACTTCATGGCCAACCATGAGGCCAACCAGGTCAACCCCATGGCCAACCAGGACCTTGTTGTCAACCAGGACCTCATGGCCAACCAGGACCTC
>NW_009953101.1:0-356 GCF_000747805.2 Chaetura pelagica | reverse complement strand
TGAAAGGAGGTGTTGGTCCCTTCTCCCAAGGAACTAGAGATAGGACGAGAGGCAGTGGCCTCAAGTTGCACCAGGGCACGTTTAGGTTGGGTATTGGCAAAACTGTCTTTACTGAAAGAGGGCTCAAGCATTGGAACAGGCAGCCCAGGAAAGTGGTGGACTCACCATTCATGAACGTGTTCAAAGAATGTGTGGAAATGGTATTTCAGGACTTGAGTGAGTGGGAATTGTGGTGTTGGACTGATGGTTGGACTTACTGATCTTTGAGGTCTTTTTCAACTGGAGCATTAAGTTTTCAATGCCGGATCTTTAAGGTTTTGCATCAAAAGGACAAAGTAATTTGGCAGAAAATAAGC
>NW_009953100.1:0-1077 GCF_000747805.2 Chaetura pelagica | reverse complement strand
TGGGGTGAAATTTGGGGATTTTGGGGCAAATTTGGGGGAAATTTCATGGGAATTGGGGGAAATTCAGGGGATTTGGGGGAAATTTGGGGGGAAATTTGAGGATTTGGGGCAAATTTTGGGAGAATTGGTGGGAATGGTGATGATTTGGGGGAAATTTTGTGGTCAAATTGGGGGATTTGGGTAAAATTTGGATGAAATTTGAGGATTTGGGTGAAATTTGGGGTCAAATTTGGGAATTTGGGGGAAATTTGGGGTCAAATTTGGGAATTTGGGGGAAATTTGGGGTCAAATTTGGGAATTTGGGGGAAATTTGGGGTCAAATTTGGGAATTTGGGGGAAATTTGGGGTCAAATTTGGGAATTTGGGGGAAATTTGGGGTCAAATTTGGGAATTTGGGGGAAATTTGGGGTCAAATTTGGGAATTTGGGGGAAATTTGGATGAAATTTGAGGATTTGGGGCAAATTTGGGTAAAATTTGGGGCAAATTTGGGGAGAATTGATGGAAATTGTGATGATTTGGGGGAAATTTGGGGTTAAATTTGGGAATTTGGGGGAAATTTGGATGAAATTTGAGGATTTGAGGAAAATTTTGGGGAGAATTTGTGGGAATTGTGATGATTTGGGGGAAATTTGGGGTTAAATTTGGGGATTTGGGGGAAATTTGGATGAACTTTAAGGATTTGGGGCAAATTTGGGGGCAAATTTGGGGATTTGGGTAAAATTTGGATGAAATTTGAGGATTTGAGGAAAATTTTGGGGAGAATTTGTGGGAATTGTGATGATTTGGGGGAAATTTGGGGTTAAATTTGGGGATTTGGGGGAAATTTGGATGAACTTTAAGGATTTGGGGCAAATTTGGGGGCAAATTTGGGGATTTGGGTAAAATTTGGATGAAATTTGAGGATTTGAGGAAAATTTTGGGGAGAATTTGTGGGAATTGTGATGATTTGGGGGAAATTTGGGGTTAAATTTGGGAATTTGGGGGAAATTTGGATGAAATTTAAGGATTTGGGACAAATTTGGGGCAAATTTGGGGTCAAATTTGGGAATTTCAGGAAAATTTGGATGAAATTTGAG
>NW_009953099.1:5321-6427 GCF_000747805.2 Chaetura pelagica | reverse complement strand
TGGAGGGGACAGCTGGCATGTCACACCCCCCCCAAGGGACATCGTGACACCAGGGCCTTAGGTCCTGCTCCTGCCTGAACCCCAAGATTGTCCTCCCCCTGTCTGGGGGACACACACACATTTGTGTCCCCAGGGAGATTGTCCTGCCCCTGCTGGGACAGGAGCTCCAGGACCCTCAGGCCAAGAGGTTTGGGGGCCACCAGGTGGAGATGGGGGACGATCTTGGGGATGGTCCTTCTGTTCTTGGGGTCACCCAAGTGTGGGGTGGTGGCTTTTTGTGTCCCGTGAGCATCTTTGGGGTGAAACAGCCGTGGTTTGGGCCATTTGCCATGAGTGTGGGCAGGAGGGCAGGGAGGTTCTCCTGCCCCTCTGGTGAGGGCCCATCTGGAGAAGTGGGTCCAGGGCTGGGCTCCCCAGAAGGACAAGGAGCTGCTGGAGAGGGGACAGCAAAGGCCACCAAGGGGCTGAGGGGACTGGAGCATCTGGCCCGTGAGGAAAGGCTGAGGGAGCTGGGGCTGTGGAGCTGGAGAGGAGGAGCCTGAGGGGGGGTCTCCTCAAGGCTGCTCCAGATCTCCAGGGGGGCAGGAGGGGGGGACCAGGCTCTTCTCAGCAGTGCCCAGGGCCAGGACAAGGGGCCATGGGCAGCAGCTGGAACATGGGAAGTTGCAGCTCCCCAGGAGGAGGAAGTTGTTTCCTGGGAGGGTGGCAGAGCCCTGGGCCAGGCTGCCCAGAGAGGCTGTGGAGTCTCCTGCTCTGGAGACATTCCCAGCCCAGCTGGTTCCTGTGGGATCTGCTGGAGGTGACCCTGCTCTCCAGGGGGTTGGACGGATGATCTCCAGGGGTCCCTTCCAACCTGAGGACTCCTGTGGTTCAGCTCATCCTCTTCGGGCTCAGCAACCAGATGGTGGTGACCTTCAAGGAGGAGAACACTGTTGCCTTCAAGCACCTCTTCCTCAAGGACTACGTGGACGGCGCCGACGACTCCTACGCCGTCTACACCCAACGCGACCTCTACGAGCGGCTCTTCTACGCCGTGGAGAAGGTGGGGAGAGTGGGGAGACCCCCAGGGTGGATGGGGAGGGGGGAGGGGGGCCTCTCTGAGGGGG
>NW_009953099.1:1929-4990 GCF_000747805.2 Chaetura pelagica | reverse complement strand
CTCCAAGCCCCATCCAACCTGCCCTTGGACACTTCCAGGGATGGGGCAGCCACAGCTTCCCTGGCCCAGGCTCTCCCCACCCTCCCAGACAAGAATTTCCTCCTCAGGTCCAACCTCCAGCTCCCTCTGCCAGTTTCAAGCCATCCCCCCTGGTCCCATCACTCCTGCCCTTGGCCCAAGTCCCTCCCCAGCTTTCCTGGAGCTCCTCCATGGCCACCACCATCCAGCCTGTCCCAGGGTTTGCTGGGGACACCTTGTCACCTGGAGCAGGGACTCCTCCTCCTCTCCCACCTCCTCCTCCTCCTCTCCCACCACCTCCTCCTCCTCTCCCACCTCCTCCTCCTCCTCTCCCACCTCCTCCTCCTCTCCCACCACCACCTCCTCCTCTCCCACCACCTCCTCCTCCTCTCCCACCTCCTCCTCCTCTCCCACCACCACCTCCTCTCCCACTTCCTTCTCCTCTCCCACCTCCTCCTCCTCTCCCACCACCTCCTCCTCCTCTCCCACCTCCACCTCCTCTCCCACCTCCACCTCCTCTCCCACCACCTCCTCCCATCATGTTCCAAAGGAGATGTGAAACCCAAGGGACTGTCCAACCCAGCAGTTGTTTCCCAGCAGCACCCACCGGATGTTGAGGGTTATTTTGGGTTCTTCTCCCTTCCCTGAAGCCCTGCTCTGGTGTTTGGTGGCCTTTTGGTGGCCTCTGGCCAAGCCATGTGGTAATGGAGGCCTTATGAGGGTGAGCAGGCCCTGTGTTTGTGCTGGGCAGAGGGATCCTGGTGCCACCAGAGCCAGGAGATCCAGAGCAGCTCCAGAAGGTGCAACCTCCCCCTCAAAGCAAAAATGCCCTGAGGTTGGGGCAGGTTGGTGGCACTTGGCTCCTCTAAAGCTGAGGCCACCCCATCCCAGGGCTGGGCACACCCCGGGGAGGGTGGTCACCCCCTCTCTGACCCTTGGTGACATGTTTTGGGGGTTCTGGGGGGGTTGAGACACCCTGGCCAAGACCCAGGAGGAGGATTGAGGAGTGTCCCCAACTGGCAGGCTCATCAATGTCACCATCCAATTCAAGTTGAAGGCCATCAACATCCAAACCATCATCAACAATGAGATCCCCGACTGCTACACCTTCACCATCACCGTGAGTGCCCTGGGACACAGGGGGGTGGGGTGGGCAGGGAGCTCTGGAGATCATCAGTCCAACCCCACCTGGAGAGCAGGGTCACCTCCAGCAGATCCCACAGGAACCAGCCGGGCTGGGAATGTCTCCAGAGCAGGAGACTCCACAGCCTCTCTGGGCAGCCTGGCCCAGGGCTCTGCCACCCTCCCAGGAAACAACTTCCTCCTCCTGGGGAGCTGCAACTTCCCATGTTCCAGCTGCTGCCCATGGCCCCTTGTCCTGGCCCTGGGCACTGCTGAGAAGAGCCTGGTCCCCCCCTCCTGCCCCCCTGGAGATCTGGAGCAGCCTTGAGGAGACCCCCCCTCAGGCTCCTCCTCTCCAGCTCCACAGCCCCACAGCAGGTCCCCCCACCCTGTGCTGCTCCCTGGGGTTGTTCCTCCTTGGGTGCAGCTCCTGCACCTGCCCTGCTTGAACCTCATGAGGTTCCTCTTCAGTCTGTCCAGGTCCCCCTGAGTGGCCCAGCCCTCGGGGGTGACCCAACCGTGGTGGCCACGTCCCTGGTGGCCACGCAGGGATGAGGACCCATCAGGCTGGAGGTGCCAGGGGGGGTTCCCTCTGTCCCCAGATCACCTTTGACAACCAGGCCCACAGCGGGCGCGTGCGGATCCGCCTGGAGAACCGGGCGGACATCAAGGAGTGCAAAGACCCCAGCGTCTTCGGCCGAGGTGGGGACCCCCTGGGGGGCACGGGGGGCATCTGTGTCCCCCCCCGAGCCTGACTGGGGGGCCTGGGGTGCTCCTGGGTGGCTGTCCCCTCGGTAGCAAGTGCCACCACCTGTCCTGCAGGTGACAAAGGTGGAACCTGTCCCTGTCCCCCCCCAAGGGCTACGTGGGGTCTCAGGGTGCTCCTGGGTGACTCCCCCTCAGTAAGAGGTGTCACCACCTGTCCTGCAGGTGACAAAGGTGGCATCTGTCCCCCTCAAAGGCTCTGGGGGGGGCTTGAAGTTCTCTCGGGTCACTGCCCCCCCTCAGAAGTGCCACCACCTGTCCTGCAGGTGACAAAGGTGGCATCTGTTCCCCCCCCAAGGGCTACGTGGGGTCTCAGGGTGCTCCTGGGTGACTCCCCCTCAGTAAGAGGTGTCACCACCTGTCCTGCAGGTGACAAAGGTGGCATCTGTCCCCCATGAGGGCTACGTGGGGGGCTCAGGGTGACTTCTTGGTAAGAAGTGCCACCACCTGTCCTGCAGGTGACAAAGGTGGCATCTGTTCCCCCCCCAAGGGCTACGTGGGGTCTCAGGGTGCTCCTGGGTGATTGTCCCCTCAGTAAGAGGTGCCACCACCTGTCCTGCAGGTGACAAAAGGTGGCATCTGTCCCCCATGAGGGCTACATGGGGGGCTCAGGGTGACTTCTTGGTAAGAAGTGCCACCACCCCTCCTGCAGGTGACAAAGGTGGCATCTGTCCCCCTCAAAGGGCTACGTGGGGTCTCAGGGTGCTCCTGGGTGACTGTCCCCTCAGTAAGTGGTGCCACCACCTGTCCTGCAGGTGACAACTCCTTCAGGCTGTTCTTTGATGTCCTGGTCATCCTGGTGTGTTCTCTGTCCTTCATCCTCTGCGCTCGCTCCATCATCCGGGGCCTGATGCTCCAGCACGTGAGTCAGGGAGGGGGGGGAAGTGGCACCTTCTGGAGCTTCCACCCCCGTGGTGACACTGCTGGGGACACCAGGACACTGCTCTGCTGCTCACTGGCCCCTAGAGGGGACACTGGGAGCTGGGAGTTGGGCAGAATGAGTCCAGAGGAGGCCACGGAGATGATCCCAGGGCTGGAGCAGCTCTGGAGTCGGGCTGGGAGAGTTGGGAATGTTCAACTGGAGAGGAGAAGGTTCCATGGAGACCTTGGAGCAGCTTCCAGTGCCTGGAGGGGCTCCAGGAAAGCTGGGGAGGGG
>NW_009953099.1:0-1441 GCF_000747805.2 Chaetura pelagica | reverse complement strand
GCACAGGCTGGAGTTCCTGAACGGCTGGTACATCCTCCTGGTCATCAGCGACGTCCTCACCATCCTGGGCACCATCATGAAGATTGGCATCGAGTCCAAGGTGACTGGGATGGAGCTGCTGTGGGGCCTGGCCCAGTTGTCCCCCCCTGCTCCGGGGGGGGGGACGTTTCTGTGGGGCAGGTGACACAACTGGCACCCTTGGGTGCTGGAGCTGCCAGGGGTGGTGGCAGCTCAGGGGACAGAGGTGTCCCCAGAGGGGGGTCCTGGGGGCCTGGGTGGGACCCCAGAGCTTCTGCCACCAGGTTGTCACTCAAGGTTGGCTTGTGGGCAGTGCAGGGGGGTTGGGGACAGGGTTGGGGACATTGGGGACAGGGTTGGAGATGTTGGGGACGTTGGGGACAGGATTGGAGATGTTTGGGACAGGGTTGGAGATGTTGGGGACAATGCTGGGGACATTTGGGCCAGGGTTGGGGACCTTGAGGACTTTGGGGGCAGGGTTGGAGGGGTTGGGGCCAAGGTTGGGACATTGGGGCTGGTGTTTGGGGATGTTTGGGCCAGAGTTGGGGACCTTGAGGACTTTGGGGACAGGGTTGGGGACACTGGGGTCTTTGGGGACAATGTTGGGGACACGGGCCAGGGTTGGAGGGGTTGGGGCCAAGGTTGGGACATTGGGGCTGGTGTTTGGGGATGTTGGGGCCGGAGTTGGGGACATTGAGGACTTTGGGGCCAGGGTTGGGACTTTGGGGCTGATGTTTGGGGATATTGGGGCCAGGGTTGGGGACGTTGGGGACATTGGGGCAAGGGTTGGGGACACTGGGGTCTTTGGGGCCGATGTTGGGTACTTTAGGGTCTTTGGGGACAATGTTGGGGCTTTGGGGCCACTGGGAACTTTGGGGATGATGTTGGGGCCAGAGTTGGAGACCTTGAGGACTTTGGGGCCAGGGTTGGGGACACTGGGGCCAGGGCTGGGGCCACTGGGGCCAGGAGTGGCTGTGGCCCAGGCTGGTGACCCCTGTGTCCCCCAGAACTTTGCCAGCTACGACGTGTGCAGCATCTTGCTGGGCACCTCCACCCTCCTGGTCTGGGTCGGGGTCATTCGCTACCTCACCTTCTTCCAGAAGTACAATGTGAGTCACTGGGGGGGACACTTGGGGACCCCAGGGCTTGGGGACAATGTCCAGGGCTGGGGGTGGCCCTGCCAGCCTGGCCTGGCCTGGCCCAGCACCTGGGAAGGCTCCTCAACCTTGTCCTCCAGCTGCTCCGTGTCCCCTTGTGGAGGGGACCTGGGGGGTGGTTTGTGGGGTGTCCCCTGGGGGGCTGGTGTCCCCTGGTGTGTCCCCAGATCCTGATTGTCACCCTGAGGGTGGCCCTGCCCAACGTCATCCGCTTCTGCTGCTGCGTGGCCGTGATCTACCTGGGCTACTGCTTCTGTGGCTGGATC
>NW_009953098.1:12803892-12815723 GCF_000747805.2 Chaetura pelagica | reverse complement strand
TTCCAAGGTCTTGTCGGTCCCGTTGAGCCTTTTATTTTACTTTTTTTTTTAATATTCAGGCTTAAAAAATTGAGATATTTTGATTTATTGTTGTTATTTTTATTGCAAGATTTTAAGGTCAGACAAGACCATTATCTCATCTGATCTAGCTTCCTGCCTATCACCAGTCTTTAGCTTTCACATCTCAGCCAGATCTCTCTATGAAGAACTCTAGGAGGGAGCATTACAGTTCTCATGAATATGTCAGTGACTGAGCTGCCAGATATGCCAGAAGCTCCTGCAGTGGAAGAAGCCTGATCAAGTGATGTGCCTGTAGATGATCTCAAAAATGCCAAATATGCCATGCCATTACAGGAAGGGATCAAAGTTTAAATTTGCTATTAATCTGGAAAAATTCAGCAGCCTTACCTTTCTGTATTTGATTTTTTGTAGGTGTTTACAAACATTCGAAATGCAAATAAGATTTATATCCAGAACTACATAAGTTGCCTATTTATAAAGCCCTCCCCTGCACCTCCTGGTAATTTGAAATTTAACATAATATCTCAGGAATCTAGCAAAGTAGCACAAAGCCCTTGCTTTTATCACAGTGTTCTGATAATGAAAGCAAGTGAAGTTCCTGTCAGCAGCAGGAAGCCTAAGATAAAGTCAAGCAGAAATCTGAAGTCTGCTTCTAGGGAAGTGATGAGGTTATGGCGTGGTGGGAGACCGACGGCTCCGACGCGCGCTCGCTAGGCAAACAGCTGCAGCAACACAGAGCTGTGCTGCCCCAGCTGCTCATTATCACTCGGCCAGATGTTACCATCCCTGTAGTGGAAAATGAAACACGTGGCATCTCCTTCTCTCTTTCAGCACGTTCTGGCATTGCAGCACAAAGTTACTCTGCCCGTCAACTTGTATAATGATGACTGAAACACTGTCCATGCTAATTAATGCCATCACCAGAGCTAGATTTGCCATAGCTCTGCTGTCATGTCCCTGAATCCTGCTGCCTTTACAGCAGAGTCTTTTCTGTTCAGAGCTCAGCCACACACAGGTAACTGGGTAGCAATTTTCTATCTGTAAGAGAGTTAACTGCTAACTGTATTAAAACCAGAACTCAGAAACATAATTTTGGCAAATTTCTGAGAAAATCCCAGACTTGCTGACTATACTGAAAGTGGTGTGTGTCACCTGTCTGCCCTGCCTGCAGGCAGCTCATTGCTCAGTTACTCTGTTTCAGTCCACACTTAGGTCTATGCTCAGGCCTAAGTGAGGTGAACAAACTGAAGCCTTCCTGTAGCATAATACTGCTTTGCTGCTTGTTGTGACTTCTGGGGTCTTTGGGCTCTGAATTACAACAGTACAATTTATCTCAGCTCCAACTAATGAAAAGGCCTATGTAAAGATAAGGGGGGAGTGGTATTAGGTGAACTTTTACAGAAGTCAGTTGGTTTAATATCAGTCTCCATAGACAGCAGGCATTAGATATTCCAAGATCAAAGAATTCTTTTTAATCTAGCAATTAATCATCTTCTCAGCATATTCACAAGTAACAAGCATAGTTAAAATCTTAATGCCAAGGTATTACAACACAGGCCTGCAAATATCCCTTACTGCACTCACAACAGAATCTCAGTCTTTGAAATTGCTTGATCCAAAGACTTAGTGATACTAAGCGATCTTAGTGATACTCCAGCCTCATTAATGCAGATTTCTGGTCCATCATATTCTACCTTTTTCTTGACTATTCAGTATTCAATAACAGCAGCAAAACGAGGATCTTACCACACTATTAACTGAAAGAAGACAAGTAGACAGATCTTATTTATTTCACTGTTTGTGGAAGTAAAGCTTGCCTTCTCTTCAGGAGTTTCTTATAACCTCAATAAAAGTTTAGATGACCCCTGGAAGGATTCAACACTCAACTACATACCCAAGATGTATGTCAAGAACCATCCACAGCTGAGAGGAAATGTAGTCTTTTACTCCTGTCCATGTACAATAACAAAGGACCACCAGTCTGGAAGTGCTTTACAGAACAGGCTGCCGGACAGATTAATACTTGGAGTTAATACATGCCCACACAGATGAATGTTGGTCAAGTGGGGTTTGGCCAGAGGAACATCATGAAGTGCAACAGGTGATGTAGGAAGAACAAATTCACATGCTTGTGTATGAAAAGTAAGGACAACCAAACAAACCATATTAAAAGTGCAGTTTAGTAGCTGGGACTGAGACAGTCAGTAATGGCTTCTGTTCCTGGAGAACACCTTTCACAGTTATTTATACCTAGAAAGGAGGACTCCATGCCAGAAATGTTTGGGACTTAGCTAACATTTAGCAGCTTGCTTTACCCAACATTAACAAAGATTCTTTTCCCTCAGAAGGCGTGAAGCATTTTGTGGGTAGGATGGTACAAGAGAATAATAACCATTATACATTATGTAAATAATCACAGCTGGAGCTGCTATGAAGTCAGAGTAAAAAGAATTGCTTTTAGATATAAATAGCCAAGATGTCTGCTTCCACAGTGTTCAGCAAATACATATGTATACCAACATGCAGGGATACTCATCAGAAAATGACATTGCACCTAAGACAGGGATAGTATGGCTGAGAGTTGAGAACAAAAGAAAAGTACTATCTGTTCCAGGCATATTAGAAGATGAAACCAGAAGAGGACTGCAAAAAATATATCACTATATACATCCACAGGCAATTGTTCCAGTATATCACTTTCACACAGAAAATAGCAACTTCTGAAGTTTTCTAGAGCACCATAGAAAATTGCTTAAAAGACAACCTGATATCCTGTAATGAAGAATGACAACATCTTAATTGCTGGCAGAAGCGGTGCTGAATATTTGTTATTTATTTTTTAATGGAAATATTAGAATCCCATTTTTCACCTGATCTTAATTTTTGCTGTTGTTCCAGTATTTCTTAATATACAAATGCAGAAGTAATATGAAAACTATCCAGACACTTAGCATTATTTTTTCATTCTTTTTGCTACACAGAAACTTGCCAAACGCATTTCACTGTGAGAAGGACTTGGAGATTCTGAGGCAAGGGTTGTCAAGGAAGACAAAGTATATAATTTTCTGAGAGAAGACCTAGGCTATACCATACATAAAGCTGAGATTTCTGCCATGGCAAAAAAACTTGCAGCAACAGAACATGTACTCGTTCCTCAACACTTCTCTAAATATGTCCATAACTCTATTAAGTTATAATTGTAGAAGTTACTAAAGTACAGTAAACTTTTTTAGTCACATCAACTACAAGATTTTCAGGACCTGTATGAGTTATTTAACTTTTTGTAGCCTTTCAATCATTTTCATCCCATCTGCTATCCATGCAACCACTGTGCTGTTGGACACACTACTAAAAACACTACACTCCTGGGAATGGCTGCCACAGAAAAGGTTCCACACATATAGACCCATACAGTATTAAATTTAACAGCACAAAGGAATAAACAATTACTGGGACTGAAATTCAATTGCCTATACTATGAAATTGCTAAAATAGTTCTGGCAGAGTTATAAATAAATCTTCTATCAGAATTTAGCTCAGACCATGGACTATTCCCAGTAGATATTCTGACTTTTTTGAATCTCTTCTGGAAGCTCAGTCAACTTGATAGTATGAGCATAGTCTGTTCCATGCCTCTGGTTTATTAATATCACTACAGCCTATCGGTCTATAAATCAGGATAGCAGGGATGGGGTAATCAATCAGAGTAAATGAACATTCAGAATGCTAGACATGCATGTTTATGTTTTACTTTACTATGCACAGGCTTGCTGAATGGGACATGGTATATATTCCAAGTTAGCAAGTAATAACTGACAATTGTCCCAACATGAAAAGCTGTTGTGTAGCTGTACAAAGAAGCAACAAAGTGGATTTAATGGAAAAAGGAAACATGAGGCTATTACAGAGGAATAATGTTTTGAAATAGGAAGAGAACTGGAAAATCTGCACCCAGCCTTAGATGCATTCAAATGGCCAGCACAGGAAGGTCTAATTAATCCAAACTTAAAAAAATGTAGTCAAATGCCATCCTCCATTACTTTCTGCTTTTTATGGGAAAAAATACTCCAGTTCTGGAATAAAGCAGTAATTTCCTGACTAAAAGTTTTAGGACTGGAGAGCTGGCTCTTGTTGAGCCAAGTAGCCTTTTTACAAAACGAATCACACTTCAACATTCTGTAGTACCTCTGCAGCGTATTCTCTAATCAACTGCAGTACAGTCTTCTTTTCTCAATCCCACATACAGAGAAATAATTACTGTCTGCATTTTGGCTCACATTGCTTTTTCTTTCCACCTTCACCATTGTCAGCCAGGGTCAAATACAGCTGGGTGAGGAAGAAGCCCTTGCAGCCACAAATGGAATAAGAAGACAATAAGAAGCATTATTCCTATACATGCAGCATCTCTTACACTCTAGAAAAAAATCAGGAAAGAAACAATCTTATTTTTAGTTCTAAATGTATGTGAGGTAAGGGCACATGCTTGGAAATCTTTCGAAAAACTTAATTAAAATGAGCATATAAAAATATACTTGACAACTAAATCAGCATTAAAATAGTTTCTAGGAGATAAATAATTTATGGATTTTCACAGCTAACAATCTGATTTCTGGAAATAAACTTCACAGTTTACTATAAAATGATCAAAGAGGGATTAGGTAGCTATTCAATATACTGGAAAAATATTATACCATATCAATGAGATTGAGAAAATTAGTAAGGAACTGAATATGTTAGAGAAAATGTAATGAATCTAAACAGTGCTAGAAATTCACTGGGTATGGAGTCATTAATGTTAATTTTATGAATATTAAAATCACCAAGGGGAACAAATTTGCTGGCACTAAAGCTGATAATGGCTAAACAGTCCAAAAGATTTCATTTATAAAAACCTTAGAAGATACATTTTCAGCTCTGAATTTGGAGATTCTTTGCAACATACGATAGAGAAAGCAGAAAATACAGAAGGTTCTTTCACCTTCCACAGATTTATAACAACATGCTAAAATAACTTCAGTGGGCACCCAGTATCCTTTGAGAGTGAAGTAATACACTCACAAGAGAATAAAATAAAGATTCATGTCTTTCATTTACATGGACTACTGAGATCCCATGACTTGGTGCTCATTCAGCTCCAAAGGGGACTCCAGAACCTGCAGTGGAAAATTCATCTCTCAGAGAAATTGTCTTTCTGGCATTTTAGGATTTGTCTCCAATCCTCTGCTGGTGGCCCACATTATAGTTCTCCCTGTTCTTTGGGCAGAGGGCAGGGTAGCATCCTTGTGAGCTACTGGTCTTCATCTTTACACAAAATGTCTGAAATCTTTTACGAAAAGAAAAGAAGCTTAAAATTTCCACTTTGCTGTGGATGTGAGATTACATGGAATAATAATATTCAGTTTTCCATTATTGTAGTTTACTATGAATAATTCTATGTGATCTGTAACGTTGCCCATGAAGTTATTACTAACCTTATTTGACCCCTCCTAGCCATTCTAGGAAAAAGTGAAAACAGCAAAACACTGCATGTTGTAAAGGTTTAATGGGCTCAAACCAGGACACATGAGAATATACTACATGTACAGAAACTCAAAATGGGCTTTGAGATAACACAGCTAACAGCACCCTGAAGCAGCTGAGTGATGTTCACATTGACAGGATTAAAAATCTCTTTCCTTTTTATTCTAGAAAACTTAGTGTTATTCTCTATTGCTCTCTGATAATAATCAGCAAACAGGAATCCTCTCCCTGTTCTGCCTGGCTTATTGTTCTCCATTTTATGCATCTTAAAACATAGCAACGGCAGGAGATTTTGTGTACAAATAGTTTATAATAGGTCTTTTACATCTTAGGTTTCAATACTAATTTGGAAGCTCTTTTTAATATGAGTCTAGCTTCTTTAGGAAGAATATAATTTCTGGTTGATCACCTAATTCTTGCTTGTAATGTTAAGGGAAATTTGCTTCTTGATTATGAAAGCAGAATGGAAGCCATTTATTAATATTTATTCAAGGTGTACTTGGCAACCCACCTTACACAGAGAAAATTATTACTTTAGAATCCCAGAGGTCAGATTTCCAACTCTAAGTTGCAAGCTGAAAATGAAATAAACTAAACCTAAAAACATAGAATCAGAAAATACAACATATCCATACCAATACATATTTAAGAATGTGCAAATTGTGGATCTTTTCTGCCTAACTTTGAAATGATGACCAGGAAACAGCATGATTAGGACCAGCCTCAGCCAACTTACACCTACTAATGAAAATGGACATTCCATAAACGTGACTCACCTCTCCTGCTATTTCATACTGGACACTACAGTGGTATCTCCAGACAATTTACTTATTTTATTTTCTGTTACAACAGCTGCCAACATCTGTGATCTGCAAATACTATAGGATTGAAGAACCTGATGTCTCATCACAATCAGAACTTTTAAATACTGTTTATAAATGAATGGTTGTGAACCAGCTCCCTAGTATTTGCCTGACATTCCAATTTATGAATCTGATTCTCTGGAGATGCATTTCCAGTTTCCATTTCCATTTCTCTGCTTCATCTCTAATCACCCCTCTTCTGTCTTCCCAAAGAATTCTTTGGTATTTACTATAATTAGAAAGCAAGCAAGCAAATTATTACTATTATTACTTCCTGAAATGAGATATTTGGAAATTGTTTTTTCAAGTTCTCTTTCATGCTTTTTTAAAGTTTTCATCACTTACAAACAGTAACATGCTGAAACTAAAAAGAACACCCACTGAAGTGTACTGTAACACCCTGGAAGTTTCTTGTTAAAACTTAAGTATTCTACATTTATGCCACTGAAGTGTCTGCCTGCTTTCATTTATTTTCCCACATCTTGTACTTGAAGACAAATGTGTGAACAAAATAATTAGTTTCTATTGTAGCGAACTGCAAAATTCATAGTAGATTATTGAAGTGAGAAGCATAGAACAATATTATCATTAAGGATTTATAGGTTGTAAAACTCAAATTATATATATTTCATAAATTCTCTCTGATCTTCATAGCTATTATGACTTTCCCAAATATCCTTCCTGTTTCCTATTTCCATCTGATACACTCTCACAGCTTCAGAGACTCTGAAGAGATTTGCCCAAAGTTAAGGAAATGGAAGAGGTTTTACAGAGTTCACCAGTCAGGGCTGCTCTCTTTGGTTAGTCAGCATGTTTTCCTGTGCTGTTCAGAGCGGTTGCATGTAAGAACTACAACTCAAAACAAACACCTGTCCTGCCGAAACTCTACCTACAACACTCTACTTAAAATATGTTCTTTACAGTGATCAAAAGAACAATAAACTTTTAGCATAGTACAACATATTTTATCCTAGACAGAGATAAGCACACCTTTTGAAGCACTATTAGTTCATGCTCTCTTGCTGACAGGCACATTTTAGAAGTGGGGCTTAGCTTAGTCCTGCTTTCAACCCTAACCCTTCCCTACTTTTTGTCCTCTTGTAATACAAACAGCGTCATGGTTCCTTCCCACAGGCTTTGTAGCTGGCAATACTGACACCTTGCTGAGAGCAGGTATTGTTACCAAGTGATATTCCAGATTGCCATTTTTCTTTTTCAGCTATCTCTACTATATATCTTCTTGATAGAAAACTACCATATGAAGTGCATCTGAAGTAAAGAAATTCACTTCAGAGATTTGGGAGATATTTTCCCTATTTTTTTTTCTTAACCTCATGGCTCTAAAAAATACACTGACAGTTCTGATGGAAGAGTTTGCTGCCAGCAATAAAACAGATGCAACACTGAGGAAAAAGTGTGAAATGTTGAGAAGAGTAAATCAGTGCTTCAGTGTCAGAGTCATTATTTCATTATTCAGATGCAGGAGGCTGAGCAAAAAAGATGAAACATGTCAAAAGCAAGAATGAGGCTAGTATTGAAGCTCACTGAGAAACCTCAGCATCCAAGGCTTCTGCTTTGTAATATTTATAATTACTCTGCAAAATCCTTGGGCTTCTCTGGCTCATATAATTTTTTATCAACATACATAAGAGTATTACTGCAGTATTTGTTTTACTTCACTGTAATTTCACTGACTTCAACTCAATTTCACCACTGTAAAGCTATGCTCTAATGAATCAAGCCCAACACAATTACTTACTTAAAAGTATAGAAAAAGTAATGTTGAGAGATGTAGCATGTCTGAGAAAGTTGGGGGAAATTAAATGCCTCTTAGAAAAACGTACGATTTCTTAACTGCAGCAGGACTGGATTTACCTCCTGTAAATTAGAGACCACATGTCTGAATGTGGATACAGACACCTGGTCATCACTTCTGGAGGAGAGGACAAGTATTCCTACATATTTATTCCTCTCCATATTTTTAAATTAACAGCATTATCATTAGTTCTTGCCTCTTGACAAATGACCTGCGGATGACCCAATAATGGCTAACCTGAGGAGCAAACTGCAACCAACAATATGACACAAGACTGTAAACTGAAGCCAAGAACTAATTCTGGGATATAGCATCGCTGACTGAACCCACTCCCACCACAATCATGCTGTGTCAGAGCTTGGTTCATTTTAATCGAATCCATTTTCATCTAATATTCTTCACTTCAGTATTTCCATCAAGCAATTCTTCAGAGGGATAACACAACACAGTAAACTAATCCACCTGATCAATTACATGGTCAGTTCATAATCTAAAATGTTGCTTTAGTTTTCTGTTGTGTTATTTTTTGCAGCTCAGTCTTAAAGAAGGATAAACCCTCCCTTATGAGGAAAGGCTGAGAGAGCTGGGACTGTTCAGCCTGGAGAAGACAAGGCTGAGGGGAGACCTTATTAATGCCTACAAGTATCTAAAGGGTAGGAGCAACAAGGGTGGAGCCAGACTCTTTTCATTAGTTACCAGTGACAGGACGAGGGGCAATGGGCACAAGTAGGATCATGGGAAGTTCCATTTAAATATGAGGAAAAATGCCTTTACTGTGAGGGTGACAGAGCCCTGGGACAGGGGTGTTGTGAAGTCCCCTTCTCTGGAGATGTTAAAAAACTCCCTAGATGCAGTCCTGTGGAATGTGCTCTAGGGGATGTGCTTTAGCAGGTGAGTTGGACTAGATGATCTCTAGAGGTCCCTTCCAACCCTGACAAATTTGTGATAAGAAGCAGACACTTCAAAAGGGAATATGCTCTGCACCTTGCTACTTCAGTTTTGTATGATTGAGAGGAAGAACAGGATTATGAAGAGCTAGCCTGGAGATTATCTTGCTACTTACTAAACATAATAGCTATTAATGACTGATTTCTACCCACACATTTTCATTAAATAAGGATTCTCATTAGTGTCAAGTACCATGATTTGTAATTTCCGTAACATTTTTATATGTTTTGCTTCTTATCCAACCAACACATTGAAGGAGAAAGCCTGTAGCATCATTTTTGAATTAGGTCTGCTCTAAGCCTTAGTGGTACATCTTCACCAATCAATAAATTTCATCTATAAAACTAAATGCATTTCCAAGTATCTGTCACATGAAGACTTGAGACAGCAACTAGGATACACATTCTGAAAGTACTTTCAACTACTCCTTCCCAAATAAGCCTTGGTCATCCTGCAAGATTTTCAGCCTGATAAAAATCTCTCAGTCTCACAGGGAACACACTGCTTATTTCTTGTGAATTAATAGTATATAGCTTACATTGTGCATTACAATTCTCCAACCCTCAATCTAAACAGAAGAGATATGTTTATCATTTCCAAGAACAACAGCTTTTATTCATATTGTGCAGGGAAAAACCAGAGCAATCCTAAAATGAGCCAATGACAAGTACACAGAGGAAGGGAAGATGAAGGCAGGCTTAAAAGAAATATAAAAAAGTCACTTTTAAAACAACTTATTTTTCCCGTAGACCAATTTATTTTCTCAAGGTGCTTTTTAACAATGAGGCAGGGCAACGTACTTGGCTCTGTCAAACCCACCATTTCTTCAACGTCATTTGAAGAAATAATGATTTTCTACAGGAGAAAATCATCCAGAAAGGATTCAACAAATAGACTTTTCAAATGAGGCAGACAGTCCTGCAGTTTTATACCGATTTTTGGAAAGCAGTTTTATACCATGAACACCAGAGATAATATACTTCAGCTTAAAATTGAACCTCTTGTCCTGGGCAGATGAAAGAAGCAAGGTTTTGGAAAGAAAAACAAAAAGCAAAAAGCCTAGTAATGAGCAAAATCCAGGTTGGAAGGCTTTAACAGATATAACAACCTAAAAGATCTTAGAAAACGTCCATACACAGAATATATGCTTCTCTATTCAAAGCCTTTCTGCTGCCTAGAAGTCCCAGATTATGCACCTGAGGCCCTTGCTAGCACAGTGGATGGAAGCAAGTGCTTTATTAGCAGTACCTGCCTCCCCAGAGCTCTCTACCAGGGAAGAAAATACCTCCCTTCCTTCTAGCCCTCTGTGCAGCTCTCCTCCTGGCGACTTTTCTTCCAAGGCATCACCACAAGAGAAGGCAGACTACCACCCTGCACTCACCTCCTTGGCAGCTCTTGGAGGGCACAGGTGAATTTCCTCAGGAGGGAATTCAAAGGAAAGCAGTTTACTTTGTTGGTGCTGCTATCAAAGGAAGTGGTTCAACAGCTTTAAACAATAATAGTCCTTTCTACTAAAAAAAAATAAATCAACAAAAAACCACACAAATTAATTGAACAGAATTTCTCACTGAAGGAAGGTAGACTGTCAAAGCACGATTTCATATGACCCTTTTTAAGCCCAGCGAAGGTGTTTCATACTCCTGTATCAGCTCTGGCAAGGTGCAGAGCTGTGTGCGAAACAGCCTGTCCCTAAAGGTGAGGAGTAGCAGCCAAGGCCAGGCAAGGTCTCACCTGCCCACAAAGCAGTGGTGTTCCCTGCCTGCAGGCAGAGCTCAGCCCATTGGAGATAGAGGGAAGGGGGAGCAAACAAGCACTGCTTTGCAGACGTGGAGTGTTCCAAGTCTATGGTTGTCCTTGTAACCCCAACCCATGACACTGTCCTTCCAACAAAACAGAGCAGACTTCCTGAAGTCAAAGTGCAGCTATCCATTGCCAGGTGTGAGGACTGGCTTTGGGGCTAGTTCCATGTAAGACGTGTGTACAGAAAAACTTCTAGCACATTTCATTGCAGCAGACAGTAAACAACATCATCTCTAAGTTTTTATGTATGTCAAATATAAGCTCTCTTAAAATATCAAAGCTTCAGGGGTTAGTGGCACTGGCATAAGCCAGGAGCAGCAGTACGTGTATCTGCACAAACACAAAAGGGTTAAGGAACACTTTTTTCCCCTGAGCAAGCAGTTCTGAAAGCTGTTCTAGAGGTGGTGTATCCTTCTGTCTGCATAAAGATGTTGACAAATTTGTCCTATATTTTAGCTTATGCTTTGAGTGATTTTTCTTTAATATATGACCAGAATAAACATTGTGTGGAAAGCTGTAGTGTGTTTTGACTGTTTACACATGCTGCAAATAATTTAACAAGCACCCTCATGATGTTTCCTGCTGTAGGCAAAACATTCATTTTCTTCTGCTTAAAAGTAATGATTTTTTTATTATTTCCTTTTTACATCTCTTTAGAAAAGTACTAAAAAGAATAGTATAATCTTCTAGTATAATCTTCTAGGAAACAAGACAATGTCACCAAATTCACTCTAGATTCTATTAAAAGCAAGTTATGCCAGACACTTGGCCACCATGGATTGTAAATTCTAATAAATGTTAAAAAAAATCTATTGAGATTTTGACTTACTATGAGAAGTCTTCAATGTGCAAAATTCCCTACA
>NW_009953098.1:12718277-12803882 GCF_000747805.2 Chaetura pelagica | reverse complement strand
AAGACTGCAATTTACACTAGTCTTAATACTTAATTAATATTTTTGCTCTAATTAACAGTTACTGAGTACCCTATTTCTGATTAATTTCTTCCATCCAATATCCCCTTTCCTTTCCTGTGTTTGCACTATCAAATACAGATTTGGAATATTAGCTTTCTGAACACTGATAAAAAATATTATAACCTACGTTTTACCCAACATAACCCCCCAAAAGTCTCAATTTCATGTGAAATTACCCATCCATATTTTCACTGCAATAAAGAGCTTGTGTGCTCTGGGCCTCTCAAGGATTAGCAACCCAATGAGGGCTGAAAAAGCAGCTTAGCTGTGTGAGCTGGAATATACTGAACCCTGGTAAGGGACTATCCACAGTATGCCCAAGAGTTGTTTGTGATCTTGGACACAACAAAATTAAATTATTTTTTTAAAGACTGCATTACACACATCCCTGTCCTTATTAAAACAAAGATATACTCCCAGTATTGGAAACATTGTAACTGAAAGTCCTAGCCAGGCTATTCTGGAGCTTTAAGTCAGTAAACTCATTGAACTGATAGGAACTACTCAACACTACAGTAAAAGCTTGATGGCAAATGTACACATTAAATCTGTGGTAACGGCAGTGATTGATATGGCTTGTATTTGCTCATATTATTTTCACTTTTAAAATGTATTTTGTCTTCACAGGTATCTGTTGATATCTGTTTACAGTCTTTCTATTGTCAATTGATATCTAAAGCTTTGGGATTTTGGGGGGGGGTGTGTGTGTGTGTGTGGGGGGGGGGGGGGGAATGATGAGAGAGGAGGGCATAGTGCAGATATTGGTTATACAGAGGAATGGAATTGAACAAGTTCTGTTCCAGATCCAGCACTTCTCCACTTCTCCACAGCCTGTGCCCTGATTTCCATGCACTGTTTCTGAGGTCATATTCCTTCACTGGGGCCAGACTATTCTATAGAGCAAGGGAACAGTAATTTGGTCCAAGAGAAGTAGTTCCCAGTGACCCTTGCCAGTACAGAATGAGCACATTAAAGGACAGTCCAAGTAAATTACCTTGGCTGGACCAATGCCATCTTTCTGGAAGGACAGCAAGACAGCAAGAACATTGCAGGGCAAGCAAATGGCCAATATTTTTTCTGTTAGTAGCAGAATAAAACACAAACAAGGAGTTTTACTGTAGTACCCAAGTTATTTGTGGCTGAGATGCACCTGAAAAGCTGGCAATTAGTGAGAAAATGTGCTCTTTATAAGGCTCTTAAAAGTCCCATTAAGTCTGTATTTCCTTAGCACTTTCTCTGACTCCCTTATTGGAAACTAAGCTGAAGTAGTTTCAGAAAAAGTATCAAGAGAAGAAATGCCTGTTTTCTACTCTAGTGCAACAAGAAGTGGCTGAATTCCACAGAGCCCAAACTAAAACTGGACAAGCTTAGCGACGTGCATTCTGGGTTCAACCATGGACTACATCTCCAGCATAAATTCATTACCACATTCATTCCAAATAAAGATATTTGCAAAATAGGAACACTTGAATTGTTTTAACATTTTAAGACTATAAAAGAACTGACAGATTTCAATGCCCAGCTCTGTGTGGTTCACTACAGTGATGTAAAAGCAATAAATTTAAGCCTGTACAATTTCATAGATTCAGACATACAGCTCTCACTGATGTAAAACCATAAAGTCACCTAGAAATATTAAAAAAATGCAGGACTGTAACTTCAGACCAAAGCAGAGTAATTCTGTTTTCAAAGTTGCCTGATAACAGCTGCAGTCTTTTGAATTTGCCTTGAGTTTCAGTTTGAAGATCTACAAAAAGATATCTATCTCTAAAGGAACACTGCTCAAGAAATGTCAAATGTAAACAGACTTTGAAGGAGTTAAGCAACGGTTTCCAGACCAGTAATGATCAATTTTAAGCTTATGTGTTGTTTTAGTTTGACTTAGTAACACAGAAGGGAGACCAGCTTATGTGTTGTTTTAGTTTGACTTAGTAATACAGAAGGGACACTTCAGCACAAAGCAGTAAGATGCTGTGACGTGGCAGGTTGCAGTGTGATTAGGTGTTTCTGGGCACCACTAGTAGTTCTGGGGTGATGGATGTACATACACCACTTTGCACCTGACGTCATTTCAGTATGTACAGGCTGTATGTTCTGACAGCTGTGTGACATAACAGGTTCCTGCCTTTGTCAGACATGATTAATGTGCAACCCTTGAGACTATCTTTCAGCACCAACAGGTATTATACAGAGGTGTCTTCTGTTAGAGGGAGCCAAAGGGGAAAAAAAAACCCAAACCAATAAACTGAAAAGAGCTGCTCTATTTGAAAAGCAGCAGGACAGGAAAAAATAGTTCTTTAAAGAAGAACCTTTCATCTCACAGTCCAGGCTTAGAAGATAAAAATGCTTCCCAATTTTCATATATGAATATCTAAATTCAATCTACAGACAGAAATTGAAACAAGAGTGGCCTGGTTTCCAAATATACCAAACACTTTCAATTCTTATGGTCTCTCTTATTTTTTATATCATGCTGGCTTTTAAGGTATCTCTGTATTGCATATTGCAAGCTCAGGCAAGTTTGTTGTATGCAAAGTCCAAGGCACCCAAATGTGAGCCAGCTGCAGGCAGGATGCTGGCTGCACAATGGCTGCTGCACCCAAAATATTAAACAGGACGCCTGTAGGTTGCTCACGTGCCTCACTGATTAAAGATGAGATGATAGCCTTTTATTTAAATAATGGATCTAGATTTTAAAAAATCAGGAATCTACAGCAGAAAAATGCCATCCTTAAATGCAACCTAATGTGAACTGAAGGCTAATTAATAACTAAATGAGCATTTTATGTTGATTTTTTTTCTAACAAGACAAAATACATTCTACCCCACACGTGTGTGTGCACGTGCACAAATGAATGCACATTCTCAGAGTCAGGTGTCTGAAGTATAATTTGATGGAAACTTTTACCTCTTAACCTAAACACAATGAAAGCCACGAACCTTTGAATGCAGTGAAATAATCTGGGAGTTTTCTGAAATTGCTCATGTTCTCATCAGACTTACATCAGACATGTTGGTAAGAAGATTCCACGTACGCTACAGGAAAAAACCACGGGAAAGATTCTACCACTTCTCTCTCTATTCCTCCCATAAAAACTGTTTCTTTTACTGAAAGGAGGAGAGAAAGAAAGAGAGAGACCAGATGGAAAATGATTGTCTACAAATACTCATTTAGGAAGGGAGTTACAGGTCTGTGTGTTAAGAGCAGCAAGACCTGGAGAAAAATTTAAAGGTATCACTGAAGAGGACTCCAGGGCTGGAGAGTAGGACAACCCCTACACCAAGTGAGTACTCTAATTACAACAATATAAAAATACAACTTCTGTAGCTGGCAACCCTCTGGGGCATGGCTACCAGATACCCCAGACCCCTTCCTACTACACGACAGGCTACCTCTGCTTTTGTTCACCAAAAAAGGATGTCTGGAGAAACTAGGAGATCCTGTAGCCTAAGAGGCATCACTGTTGTTCCCAATCCAGAGACCAGCTGCATATACAAGAGGAAGGCATCAGGATGAAAACCCCTGTCTGGTGGGTAGCAGGTACCCCACAGGGAATATATATTTGAAACACATTTACCTTTTGCCCAGCAGTTTCAATTTCCTGGTGAATTTTTTTAAAATTACAAAGGTGTTCAACTGAAGTGCAAGGGTAGCCATAAACACCCAGGCACACATTTTAGGTACACTTAACAAATCCAATTCAGAGGAAATAATGAACATTTGCTGCATGAATCCCCTTAACACTGAAGTGTGAGATATGCTAAGCAACTTAGCACCGTCCGAGCAGAGATACTGTTAGGACCGTCCTGAAGCCAAGCTTTTAACAGTATGATACATTAATTTAGAAAAATGATTTATTAACATACAGATTCCAGCCATCCAGTGGGACAGACTGAACGCAGACGGACTCAGAATGAGCAATTGCTGGGAAGTACAGCCTTTTTTCTTATTTTCCCATTTGAAGCAGCCATATGCCATCCTAAATGCTTCCCAAGTGCCCTGAAACCATTACATTCTACTAACAGGTTGACACCCATGAGCACTGCCAGAATTGCTCTCCTCCATTCCTCATTATTCCCACTTACGACCTACCAACCATAAGTACTTGTTCTCTGGGATAATTGTTTCACCATAATTCACTATTAAGTCTGGTCACATTGGAATGAATGGATTTAGTACTAACAGAAATTAGAAAATAAAAACCCCAGAGTGGGTAGAGAGGATCACTTGGAAATCTCTTAGGCTTCACAGCAAGTTAAGGAATCATGACTGAACTACTATCACTCACATCACTGCATAACCAAAAAAAAAAAAAAAAAAAGGCAGCTGAAAAAAAAGGAAAAGCTTTAAACCCTCTGAACATCTCTTTGTCAAGCTTTATTTAGCACTGGCATCACTAGTGACCTAAGAAATGGAAATAGCCACTTCCAACTGTTAGCACCTTTTTCTCCCCCAAAAAACCACCTGTCCTGAAGCTGAGCTGCAGATAATTCAGACAGCCAATCAAGTTTGGTGTTGATTGGCAAGTCACAATATTTGTCCATTGTTAAGCTATCTCAAAATCAATAAGCAAGAAAATCCACAGTATGGGCTGCTTAAAAAGAGCTTCAAATGCTCCACTGATGACTGCTGCTCCATTGCCTGAACTTGCTGTCTGAGATATGGACTCAGAGCAGGCCCAGCAACATCCATCTTCTGTTCCCAAACTAGAAGAGGACACAGCCTGCAGCACACCAGGACCTCCTGCTCACACTACTGTTTTGTTAACTCTATCAGCTCCACTATCACCACCCTTCCTTTCAACCCTTCCTTTCAACCCCAACATACTTTGTTAATATGTGGGAACTAATATTCTCAGCTAAGTCATAGTTACAGTCAAATTAACACTAAAACCTGCATCCAGCAGAGGAGGCTCTACTGGCCAACAGCAGGAGTTCCCAAGCAGGACAAACACAGTCAATGTCAGAAAGCCTATCAAGTTCACTCTATACTATCAAAGTCAGTCTTGGTTATTGTGCCATTAGAGTATTCCTTACACCAAATGAAGAACAGCAAGTGTAATTCCTTCCAGTCAGTCTCTTCTCAGTGGTGCCCTGTAACAGGACGAGGGGAAATGGCACCAAGCTACAACACAGCAAGTTCCACCTCAACATGGGGAAAAACTCCTTTACTGTGAGGATGACAGAGCCCTGGGACAGGCTGCCCAGAGAGGTTGTGGGGTCTCCTCCTCTAGAGACTTTAAAGACCCATCTGGACATGTTCCTGTGTGATCTTCCCTAGGTGTTCCTGCTGCAGCACGGGGCTTGGACTTGCTCGTCTTCAGAGGTCCCTTCCAACCTCTTCAATTCTATGATTCTAGAATATCAAACCTTCCCCTGGAGAAATTTTCAACATCTTTCCCCACATTTCTGAGACACATTTATGGATAGTAAATGACCTTTCAAAGAAATTTTGTTTCTGAAGACAATATTTGTCCATTGTTAAGCTATCTCAAAATCAATAAGCAAGAAAATCCACAGTATGGGCTGCTTAAAAAGAGCTTCAAATGCTCCACTGATGACTGCTGCTCCATTGCCTGAACTTGCTGTCTGAGATATGGACTCAGAGCAGGCCCAGCAACATCCATCTTCTGTTCCCAAACTAGAAGAGGACACAGCCTGCAGCACACCAGGACCTCCTGCTCACACTACTGTTTTGTTAACTCTATCAGCTCCACTATCACCACCCTTCCTTTCAACCCTTCCTTTCAACCCCAACATACTTTGTTAATATGTGGGAACTAATATTCTCAGCTAAGTCATAGTTACAGTCAAATTAACACTAAAACCTGCATCCAGCAGAGGAGGCTCTACTGGCCAACAGCAGGAGTTCCCAAGCAGGACAAACACAGTCAATGTCAGAAAGCCTATCAAGTTCACTCTATACTATCAAAGTCAGTCTTGGTTATTGTGCCATTAGAGTATTCCTTACACCAAATGAAGAACAGCAAGTGTAATTCCTTCCAGTCAGTCTCTTCTCAGTGGTGCCCTGTAACAGGACGAGGGGAAATGGCACCAAGCTACAACACAGCAAGTTCCACCTCAACATGGGGAAAAACTCCTTTACTGTGAGGATGACAGAGCCCTGGGACAGGCTGCCCAGAGAGGTTGTGGGGTCTCCTCCTCTAGAGACTTTAAAGACCCATCTGGACATGTTCCTGTGTGATCTTCCCTAGGTGTTCCTGCTGCAGCACGGGGCTTGGACTTGCTCGTCTTCAGAGGTCCCTTCCAACCTCTTCAATTCTATGATTCTAGAATATCAAACCTTCCCCTGGAGAAATTTTCAACATCTTTCCCCACATTTCTGAGACACATTTATGGATAGTAAATGACCTTTCAAAGAAATTTTGTTTCTGAAGTTTGTTTCTATGACAAGAAGTAAGATTTCAACTCTGTTTAGCTTCAACAGACACATTGAAGGTCAATATGGTCTGCATATTTAGACCTCTAGAGTAGACAAAAAGTGAAAAGGCAAGTAAATAATCTTAAAAATACAAGACCCTAGCCATAAAAATATATTGTTTATCCTTTGCAGTGACAGTATTTTACTTTCCAAATAAAAATCCCAGTTCTCCAATGAACAGAATTATTAAAGTATCACTGTACTACACTGTTCTAATTTCAGGTATTTGAAACAATGATACCATAAAATGATCTGAAGAATTGTTGCCGCATAAATCTCCAAGCACTTTCTGTGTCCTTAATGTTCAAGCCTAAAATTGTTTCATTTTTTAGCTGACAGTGCACATTGTAAAAGTTGCAGTTTATCACTTTCCTTTCATTCTTCTCCAGCAGTTACATTACCACATCCTTTTTTATTACTATTGCTGGATGTCACTATATAAGTGACATCATAAGGGGAGAACAAGGATTTGCCAGGAATAGTCAGAATTGCTCTGCAGTGCTTCCGAGCTCTGCATTTCAGAGAAAATGGGACAGTCTTGCATTTTTAGCATGCTGAACATGTGCCCTATCAAATCTATTGCCTGTCATCATAGTCCCTTGGACTGGATAAATTACATCCCACAGTTGGGTAGTACAAAGGTAATTCTGTTGCCATATGTTGTGCCAAAGAGCTCATGCCGTGACAGGGTGCATTATAGATTATGCTTTCCCACATGAGGCCCATTTTCTCCTTCATCTGTGAGGGATAAACTTTCACTCCTTAAAAAATTTAAAATATCCAAAACAAAACAGTACCTCCGACAAACTGGAGACGCAAATCCCGTTTAAAAAAATCACACAATCAAACAAACAAAAAAGCAGCAGAAAAAGCCCAACAGCCTGATGAATTTTCAGATTTTGGAAATTACCTGTATAGTTGCATTGTCCCACTACATAACCAGAATTGACTGTGCATCAAACCAATGGGAATTCCAGTCCCAGCTCTAAGGTAATAAGTTGGAAAAAAATGTAGTCAAGAACACTGCCATCAGCTTCACACATTTTCTTTATCAGATGCTCTGCAGTATTTTTGAGTTTCTTTGGTTGGTTGATTTCAAATCCTGGCATTTGCAGCAGCTCACACAGAAAGAAAAGAAATACCTGAGAGGAGAAGGAAGGTTAGGTAGAGCCCCCCTAGGAATGTTTAACAGATTTTGCTTGTCTGTTCAATCTATTACTGGATTTCATTATTTAGCAGAAGTGAATTGAAGTGGTTGATAATATGCCACAAGTTATTTAATCCATCAGCATCCAGCTCAGTTCAGGAATAATCAAAAGATCTTGCTACATGACTAGAGTCGGGCACCAGAGAGAAAGGAATCAGTCTGAGGTCTTGTTCCTTGTAAGGAAATAACCACATCATGTAAGTCAATTCCATGAGCACATGGGCTTCGCCTCCTAATGAAAATAGTTAATATCTTCATAAATGAAGGTAACTGTTGTAGGCATCACTACACAAGATAAAATGTCAGAGCAAAGAATGCACAGTAAGAATCTAACATCTAACACAAGAAAAACTACTCTTCAGGGTTAAAGGCTGAGCAAGTGAATACATATACAGTCAAACACTTCTCATATTCTTCAAGAACTGAACAAGGTACACTACCTAATACATACAGTCATATGAGCTCATAGCTCATTTGCTTCCATAATTTAAGCCTTGGAAGAAAAAGAGATATTCATAAAGGGTTTAACATGTGGTTCTCCTCCACCTCTACTCTGCCCTAGTAAGACCACATCTGGAGTGTTGTGTCCAGTTCTGGGGTCCCCAGTTCAAGAGGGACAGGGATAAGCTGGGAAGAGTCCAACAGAGGCTACAAGGATGATTAAGGGACTGGAACATCTGTCATACAAGGAAAGGCTGAGAGACCTGGGGCTGAAGAGAAGACATAGAGGGGACCTTATTAATGTCTATAAATATCTGAAGTGTAGATGTCAAGAATGGGCAAGTCTCTTTTCAGTGGTGACCTGTGATAGGACAAGGGGAAATGGCACCAAGCTACAACACAGGAAGTTCTGCCTCAACATGAGGAAAAACTGCTTTGCTGTGAGGGTGACAGAGCCCTGGGACAGGCTGCCCAGAAAGGTTGTGGGGTCTCCTCCTCTAGAGAATTTCAAGACACATCTGGACACGTTCCTGTGTGATCTGCCCTAGGTGTTCCTGCAGCATCAGTAGGGTTAGGCTTGTCTTCAGAGGTCCCTTCCAACTCCTATGATTCTATGACAATAGCCTTTGGAAGGCAAAGGCTTGCTATACAAAAACATTTGGGGTCAAAGGGTAAGAAAATCTTTACTGGAAATTTGTTTGGGTATATAGAGTCATAGACACATCAGTTCCTCTTCCATCCATACACTAAGAAAGAGACTGAGATATGATTTCAAGGAATTATGTAGGAGTATGAGCCCCAGCCCACACTACAGTCATCAGAAATGCTGCTTGCAGAAACAGAAGTAAAGGAATACACATCTTGCCCCACAAAAGCAAGCCTAGGCCTGATAGAACACTGACTCCCACCTTTATTTTCTTCTCTTACTTTTTTAAACACTGAGTTTAGATATTTGTTATGCCAGTAGGCAGTCTGTAATCTTCACCCCAATTTCAAGGTTACTAGAACATAGTCCTTTTGATTTAAGGCCTTTTGCCTTCAGCTAAAATAGAGCTTACTCTAATTATCTTCATTAAAATATCCATAATTCGGGGCTCCCATGAGCACTAAGGGTGTAACGAGGATGGCATAAATTTTTACATCCACTGACCTCTAAATTAGTGCATGCTTATTTCACTGGAAGAGGCTCCAAATGAAATGAATTCTTTGTTTTCCAGTCAATTCACAAATGTGTGGATGAAACTTTGTGGGCAGCTTTGTGAGTATGTCATGAGCATTTCTGTTTCTCAGTGCTACAAATAGCTCCTTGTCCAAATGATGCACACATTCAAGTCTGCTTTATGTGCAACTTTCAAGGCCAAGTTGCCATAAAACAGAGAAAAGTTTATGGTCACATTAAAGAACATTCTCACACCAAGTCATCCAACTGCTTAGAATCATAGCTTAGTCTCTATATAATAGCTCCTGGACACCACCTCCCTTTGTAACTTCATAGGAATACTCATATACAACCTGAACCAAAAGCATTAAGTGATCTTTTGCCATAAGGAAACATTAGAGACCCACAAAGTTGAAGAAGGTTTTATATTTGCTCTAGGGTTCCCAAGAGAAAAGAAGAGTAATGTGAGAATGGAAAGTGTTCAAGGTGGGGTGGGGGAAGAGAAGAATTACTGTTTCTCTTCATTTGTGAGAAATTTAAATTAAAAGAATAAATACAGTCCCTAGCCATGCAGTCTTTTCTGACAAATACACCATAATTTGTATGGATTCAGTTACCATAATGAATAGTGTTGGTAATGGCAGTATGGAGAACATCTCAAGATTAAAAAGAAGAACAACTCACAATATACTCAGTGAACATTAAATCTTTGATAGATCAACATATACATATCAGCTAACCTCCTGTTCAGTTATTTAATAGGAGTATTTACTGTCTAGAACCTGGACAGAGGTTATTACATTTATTTCACATATTCCATCAAGACCTGTCAGACCACCTAGTGTTAAGAAAATGCTATAAGTGAAATCTGATTGGATCTATTATTTCAGTCTTTCTCTTTTTCCTTTTAGCATGCCCCTCTAGTTGGCAATTATTTCCTACTGTACAATCTATTAAATATTCATGTCAGATATTATTTGCATAGAGAAGCTTTTCTCTGATAAAAAATATGTTATTCGTTCACTGCTTAGAAGATTGACCTAAAGTCCCTACTTTAAACACACAGTTATATTGATTATGAAAATACACCAGGAAAATTATGTAGTTTATATGCATGCATTATTTCTACTGAGTCATCCTGAAGCTTATAATTTAAGCCTCAGTGTTTCAGGTGAAATGAAATTGCTTCACTAAGGCTGCTTTGATTTCAGCTTTGCTCCAAGCTTTGCTAGGCAAGCATAAAATCTTCATAGCATGAAAGGTCTTGTTCATATAGAATGTATAGTCATGCATTGATAAAATCACAGGCATTCAAAACACACCAAGTCTTTGTCCAAAGACTGTTTTACAAAACTTTTTTTATCTTATGTAAATAATCCCATATCCTATATTAATGGAAGATCATAATAAAAGAACAATGAATTTAGACTTTCAAATCACTCCTGTGACTATTACACTATACATAGCATACAGAGGACAAAGAAAGCTAAGGAGCTTCCTTCAAACTGGAATAAAATCCCCAAACCAAACGAAAAGAACCCCAAGCAACAACAGAAAGATAAGCTAACTGGATTTAAACTAAAAAGAAATTTACTTCTCATGAGTGTGTTCCCTTGAGGAAGGAACTTTGAAATACTTCACTTCTTAAAACCTTATCTGCATTTTACTTTGCTGCCCCTCTCACTAGACAGGACAGTTTAAGACCATACTTGGAGGGCAGGGGGCAGGAGAAGGAAAGAAAGAACAAAAGAGAGAAAAAATAGAAGGGACACGTTCTTTGCCTTCCTCTTTTGCCAGCATTTCCTATATCCAGCTGCCTGCTAGACTCTCCCAGGTCCTCTTCACCCTTTATATCTCTTGCCTTCTTGCCTCCCACTCAAATCTCTTTTGTTTTCACTTCAGTCCTCCGTTTCAAGAGAATATCATATCTAGTATGGTTCTTCATCATTAAAAAATCAGAACAATGAGGAAACTTCCAGATCAACACTTAGAGAATGACATTTTCCTGGCACTGCTGCTAGCTATGACAGGAAATCCATGTCACAATAAAGCCTGTTCACCATTTAAGTCCCACGAGTCAAAGTAGATTTCAGGTTGTGTATTAGCCTTTGTGGATGTCTATCACTCTGCAATCCCATTTCATTTCCGGACTTACAGGTCACACTATTCCAGATGCAATTAAAATGCTGAGCTAAACAATGTGTTTGACAAATGGACTACAGCTTTGGAATAGGTCTGATTGATGCTTGTCCAGAAAAAAAAAAAAGACCAGGATATAGTATTCTCCTAAACTGTAAAGCCAAGAAAAAAGTTCTCTGAAGACAGCTGTAGTTGGTATCCTGGGGTATACAATATTCTATATATTAGCCTGATGAGAACCCTTCTGTATTTCATCTGACGTCCTCATTTAGCTCTGTGCAGAAAGTGAAAACTTTTACCTCTGTGGAAACACTGGCAAATGCCTGTTGAGTTCTATTACCTGAGAAACTCACCCACAGTACTGCAGGGTTAGGGAGGTTGCCTGGCTTACTTTGCTTTCATTTATCAACTGTAAAGGTTTTTTTGGCCAACAATAAAGTTCAGACAGAGATATTCAGTAGGTTTTTTCCTCTCCAAATCCAATGAAGTTCCCATACATGAATATACCCTTGTTATCCATAACCCCCAGTGATTATTCCATTTCATTAAAAAGCTGAATGATCTAGGGAATACATGGCCAAATTTCAATCTATCTTTACAAATGCAAGCAATACTGCAAAGATCTGCCATCATTTGTACACACTGTGACATGGTAGAGAGCCAAGAATAATCAACTGCTCTGGAAAACAGATGCAGAGGCTCTTAAGCGACTGTAAAACATACTGAATGTAAGAATAACAGGTAGTAAGATCCTTTATTTATTGACATATTGCAGCATATGTGCTAAAGGCCTGTAATGTTGGCTTTTAAATTTTGTTTCGAGACTTCCTTTCTTCCTAAAATGACAGGAGAGAAAATTAAACCAGCATTTACTTTCTGTTTGCAGAATGATGAAAATAATTTTTAAAATAAGGAGACCATATACAGCAACATAGTGAACTTGACAAGTCTAGGCTGTAGACAACTATTTTCAGCAAGCAGAAGGATGGTGTGGGACCACTTTGAAGACCTAAGCTACATCTTCTTCATGTATTTCTCTGAAATTTCCTCATGTTTCAACAGGAAAACAGATGTAGTGTCTCAAAGATGAAGGGTCTAGTCCTAGTTTTACTAAATCTGTAGCGATAGGCAAGACCTAAGTTCCTCCTGTGACACCTTACTCATTTGCAGATTTAGACTTATCAATGTTTTTTAACAGAACTAGTTTCTCAGATATTAACTTTTGTGTCCCAACAAAGCAGACTATACACTTTAGTGAATGCTTCCCTAATGAATAAGATGATTCTCAGCATGCAAAAATCATCCTGTCTCAAAACATGGGGGACTGCATTTTCAAGACATGAAGTACTCTATAGAAACAAATAATTTTTTATTATATCTATATTTTTTTCCACAACATCCAGAAAGAGTTGTGGATGTGGAATGTGGAAAACTAATCTTTTCTCACTTCTGTACAAATTTTTACTTTCAGCCAGAAAAGGCTCTTTTCCTTTGTTAAATTCTTTATTAAAATGACCCAGTAGAAATGTTGCCTAAACATGGTCATTTAACAGAACACTACACTACAACTAAAATACTCTTTCCAAATGGGTCCTCCTAAATGGATCTGGGGATTTTCCACTCACATTTTTATGCAAGCACATTTTGTAGTGAGAATGAGTGTTTCCTAAACTGTTCTTGGAATACAGAAATGCATCCCAAGATTATATTTCTAGAAATAAATCTGAAAGAACAATTCAGATGTCATGCCAGTGAAAATCTGGAATCATTCCACTGATGTTTCTGAAATTATCACAGTGTAAAGAAGAATTGAGAAAAAGAAAATACAGAGCCTTTTGTCTCCAAGGTCCATTGCTACACAAATATTTAATTAGTGTAGATTGTGTGCTGTGGGCCTGCAAGTCTGACCACTAAGCAATTAAATAAAGTGATTCTAGGAGCTGCAAGTGGTTGCTTCTGAAAAATACAACATCCTTCAAAACAAGAGAAAAAGCATTATTTACTAAATCAATTTTTACATAATTATAACCTAATCAACCTTAAATAGACTTTTTGGCATTCCTATTCTCTCATTGTTACAACAATTCATAATTTAGTCTATCTGTAACAATCCTAACAACAAACTTGGGACACATTCCAGGCACAAGGGCATGGGACAACTTCTACCAGAAACATTACCCAGACATTTTACCATTACTTAGCATTGCCTGTAAGAGACACACATTTATAGAGAGATTTAGATTTTCCTTGGAGAAAACCCACAGGCACTATCATCACTAGCTAAATGCCCACTAACTCACTGCACTAGAGAATACAAAACCTTTTGTATTTCGTCAAACACAGTAAAAATAAAATAAATAAAAAAAATTGGAATGCAGGATTCTTATATCTGCTCTGCTAAGACAATAAACTAGAATTGTAATACAACAGTTAGCAGCACACAAATAGAAAACATAACACACATGTCATCAGCTATTTGAATCCTTTCCCAAAAAATTAATCTTCAGAATTAGATGAGAAAACTCTAATCATAATAGTTGATGGGAGGTTACAGAGAGCTGAATATAAAGAAACCCGGAGGCCTCTCTAACTTTCTCTGGGGATTCAAGAGGGCAGAGATGTCTCTAAGCTATCATTAGCACATCCTATTGATGATCTTAGCTTTGTATTCTTGTTTCAAGCACACAAGCACAGTAATAGAGAATAAATCTCAAGTGGGGGAACAGAAAGGGCTGATTTCACAAAGTGTACGGTAGCAATTAAAAAAAAAAAAATAAAAACCTCAGCAGATGACAAGACATTATATATTTGCTGGAAACTGATGTCCAAAAGGATTTTTTCAATGCTTCAATAGAAAAAATATTTTTAAGATTAAATGTGCTTATTGCAAATCCAATGACTGTATATATCAGGCAGTTTATTTAATTTCCCATAAGTAGTAGGCAATGAACTATCAGACTAATGCTGATAGTTCAGAAAAGTTAGGGCTTATAAAGTTAAGGTTCCATTATGTACTGCACAATAATTCAATTTGATCTTTTAGCCACAATCCACCGCAAACAGTTTCACAGCAGAAACATACAGATAGATAGCAGAAGAGAGAATTTTTATCAAGGAATGTTATCCAAACTGTTATTTTGTTCAGTCTTCAACAGCAAAGATGCAAGGGGGGCCTCACATGAGGACTCAGGGAGTCCACATGATGAGGTTTCTTGCCTACATCCACCAGAAATGCCCTTCCAGTAAGTACCTGGAAACATTATTATCTCCAGTAGCTGAAATACTGGCTGGCATTAGGAACTCATATTGGTGTTGCATTGCCTGTGAAAAGTTACACCTTTTTTTAAGGAGCTTTGGGCCTGGTCTGAGGTACAAAACCAGGATGACTGTTAATCATTGTGAAGGGTTTGTTTTGCAACCACTGTTCAAGCAGGGGTTCATCAATTTTGTGCACATTAGGTTTAGAAATTATCTTCCTCACTGGGGAGTAGTTAGTGCAACTAGATAAACACAGATGTTTCCCAGAAATCCCAAAACACTCTTGTGTTCAAAGATTCATAACATTTTTCACATTGACTATGCTAATCTTTGCTGTCTGACAGGTTGTATCTTGTCTTTGGCAGGATCTCAGTTATGTTTAGATGGAATTGAAAATTTTGGTAATCTCTTAATATTTTTCTCTGCCACAGAACTGGTGCAGCCACTGCATCTAAATAAAAGGTAAGAAAATTTTAAAGCAGTGTGGATTGAAAAAAAGTCTGAAAAATGTGACAGAGGCCTGTTTGTTCAGTTTTCTAACTATTACCCAAATTGTTTCTGCTATGTTATCCTTATAGGCTGTAATTATAATTCCTTGTTTTCACTAAGGCATTTTGCTCAAAATTTACATTGTAAATTGTACTGTTGTTCCTATGTGTGGCTAAATTCCACTCTCCTTGTTTATGATCTGGGGATTTTCAGAGGTGCCTGAGATGCCAAGGAAATAAAAACTTGTCCAATGTTTTCTTTGACCAGCTGAAGCAGAACTCCATGTCAACACTGAAGAGCTGCCATTCTTTGCCGACGCAATCTCAAAAGATGCTGTTGAGATTTATTTCCTAGGTCAGTTTTTCTCAATTTAATGTAGTAATCTGAATTTAACCCTAAGGATAAATAGATTATATTATTCTTAGGTCAGGTTTAAAAAATCCCTCTTCTTTGATCAAAATGTTATATTAGTTACTATTTATAGCTTCAAGTATACCTAGAGATTTCAAACTTACAAATTAATTCACAGCCACATACCACCTGATACAATGTGGATGCATGAGTCTGTAACCTATTTACCCCATCCTGTTAAAAGATATTAATTTTGCCTGTACTGATTTTTCTCCCCTTTTAATAGCTCTGTCTTCTACCTCTTTACCATCTTGGTTTGAGTAAAACAGTTTAAGCAAGGTATTCGGAGCCTACCATAGCACATCCCAGCTCATTCACCAACAAATGAACAGGAAGGCTAAATACCCAATGTAAGATACTGAAGATAAGATGTGCAGGTATCACTGGAGGAGAGAGAATGACCAGATAACCAAGTTGAAAGTACCCCAAAAGAGGAACTCAGGGTTACTGTTTTCACCTGGTGGCAGTTCCCTTCAGGAGCCAGGGCTGCATGTCTTACTTCCCAGTGGAGTAAAGCCCACAAAGAGACTCACACAATTGTGCTTTGCTAAACCCAAGGTTGTGTTCTAATGTAAATACAATTAAATCATTAGAGGAAGCTCACTATGCTGATGTCTAGACCAATACTAACTGACTATTCTTGGTTTAATGATGGAGACGTGCTGAGAATTAATAACACTTGAGGTACCACCCTGCATCTGGGTGGGAGTAAAGCCTGAGGTAGTATCACTCTAAGTAGAAATGAATACCAAAAGAGATGCAGAAATTCTGAATTGTTGAATACTGGGTACTTTGAATCCCGAAAAGCAGTGTAACATGAAAGGATTTGAAGCAGATCTGAAAAGAAGGCTGTGATTCTGGAAAAAAACAGCAGAAGACTCATTTATTACCGGCTGCTCTATAATCATGTCTCGTATAAACAAAGGAATAGCCCAGTGTTACTTGTAAGGATCACAGAATCCACGGTGATATGTTTTGGCTTGAGGCATGTGTTTGTGGTTTCAAGCTAATCCCTTTATCACTGATGTGAAAACTGCTAGGGATACATACAGACAGGATAGCTAGGATCCTCAACACAGTGTCGCAGTCTTTCATTTCAAAGAATAATCACAGTTTGAAGGATAAACAATTAACATTTGATGTTATTATCCTTAATTTAATTTAGGATAACAAAGTGGTATCTTTATAAGATATTTAATGAAAAAATAAACCAAAAGAATTAGAAACAGTAGGATTTGTTCAACTTAGCATAGAAAACACAGTCAATATACAGAGGTTGAAAAGAGGATTTTAAAAGAAGCTGTAGAATGAATATCAGAAGAGCCACTAACACAAGGACCATAACAACAAGAGAGCAATCTGCTGCACTGCAGTGTAAATTAGGAGAACCTTTACAGAAGTTAGGTTTTTGGGCTGCATCAGAATAATGTCAACATGGATTAAATTAAAAATCAGAGTAAAATCTGAGAAAACAGCACACAGAATATAAGAGGCATGAATGAAAGACAAAAATACCTTAACCTGGCAACAGAGAAGAATGATATAATTAATTTTTGGCAACATGTCATGCTGAGAATGGTGCCAAACAAAACATTCCCCAAATTCCACTAATACTGGAAACCAGATATTTTAAAATGCAACTTGATAGAGAAAATTTCCATAAATCTTCCATCCAGCCAAATAAAACTGCTTTGATTATATAGGGATTTATGTTACAGAATATATGCCATGTATAGTGCACTGAACTTCTGCATTTATCTCTTCCTGGCTACCTGTGGGACATTGACAAAAACGCAGGGGAAGCCTTTTCATGTATGACACTGCCCATGTCACAAAACAGAGTGAGAATGGAAAGTAGTACGTTTACCTTGACCTCTCTAGGAAGACAGTGTGGTCACCCCTCGAAATAGGGTCAGCTACAGCAGATTGCCCAGGCCCATCTCTGTGCAGGTTTCGACAACGCTGAAAGGATGGAGACTCTGCAGAACCTTGGGGCAACTTATTCTAGTGTCTGACCACACTCACAGTAAAAGCATTTTCTTCTTATGTTTAGGTAACCACAGTTTCAGCAGCCACACACCTGATTAAATGCTGATTAAATGCACTGCACTTCTTAAGCTCAGTTTCCTTCTCTGAAAGCTTTCTTGTTTCCCACACACTTAGTAAATATGGAAACCATTTCGAAGCACCACACACTGGTGTCTTGTAAACTGTCATTACTTGTAAATTGCCCTTACATAGAACTTTAGGTGAAAATGTTTTTGATATTATTTGGACAAAAACTCATTTAGAAATAAGATGGCAAAAGAAATTATCTCAACGTGCAATTCCTGAGCTTTAGCTACCTGTAGCACAAGATAAAACCAGGAAGTCAAGCTAACCATTCTCTACTAATATATTGCATATACAGCATATTTTAAGCATATCTATGGCTAAAATTTAATGTACCATTTGAGATATCATAAACAAGTTCCTTTGTTGGAAATGGTAATCTTCAGAACATCTCTCCTAAGAAAACAAATAGTAAAGACAAATTATCTGGAAAGATTGTTTCACTGTGCTGATATCATAGACCTTTTAGATCAAGCAGCCCCAGATTAATTCAACCAGTTCATAATTTCTGGTACTCTGATTTCTGCCTTGAATTAATTAATTTACTTAACGGAGTATTACAAGTTCTTTGAAATGGAAGTATACATTTTACAGTAATGTGTGACCAGTATTCAGAGCCTGATTTCCAGCTGGACCTATCTACCCATCTAGGGGTCTCATTCACTGCAAGTGTATCTGCAAGTGCTCAGCAGTTCAGCCAGCCAGGGCTGCACTGCCTGGGTAACTGCAGGTTGTAATTAAGCAGCAGGAAGGGAACAAGAAGAGTAGGATAGCAGTGAAGGGTAGAAGGATCAAAAGACACACCACGTGGAAGCCTCAAATAAGCCATGACAGCACTTGACTAGAGATTCTGTAATGCATTTAATAAAATATGACTGTGAACACCAAACACTACTTTTTTCCTCAAAGGCACTGAAGTTCTGAAGGGCTTCTCCCAAGATTTAGTTTCTTGGTTTGTGCCAGAAAGATATGTCACCTTGTTCTTTTCTTAATGTAGGGTAATATTCTGGACCACAATATAGTTATGGTGAAACTTCCCCCCCCCAAAAGTGAAGATGAATCCTTTAGCTCTCCTTCACACATGTATCAGCAAAGAGCAAAACAACACAAGGTAAATCATGTTAAAAAATCAAATTAAACCTGGTAAGCTCATACTATCACAGCTAGAACAGTCTGGAAATTCTGTTTTCAGGTTTACTATTACCCTATAGCTTTAATTTCTAAAAATCAGCTGGATTTCAGAAAAAGCTGCTCAGAAAAAGCATTTTTTTCCCATTAAGTTCACACTACAAGCCAAGTCATAATTCATCAAATAAAAGGGGGGGAAAAAAAAAAAAAGACAGCTTTCAGAGGTAAAGGGATACATTTTCTGCTGAATATTAGCTCCGTAGGAAGAAGCCTGGGCTAATAAGGCTCACAAAAAAATCAAAGTTTGCTTTTTGCTCCTTGTCAGAAGTCTGGGCAAATGTGGATTTTTTTGTGCCTGGCAGGGTTGCTGCTCTCAGGAACACACTGACGTTTCAAGGAGTTCAGTGCTACTGTGAGAAGGTTCCAACACATCACACATTGTGATATGAAAGGCCATGCAAACACAAAGGTTCAGATGTGCACAAGGACTATCAATATTTGCCTTAATGTTCTTCATACATTCAGCTGAAGGATCAAGACTTGAATTGTTATATGATAGATAGTTAAAAGTAGCAAAAAGCTACTTAAAATACTTAAAATAATTAGTGCACTCTTTATACCTTCAAAGCTCAACTTAACCACTCAGGTGTCATATGGGGGGGAAAAAAACAAAACAAGCAAACCCAAAACCAACCCTGCATTTAAATTCCCCTTAAAATGCCTTCAATCTTAATGCAGATTTTAGTTTCATTAATTGACCTACTAGGGGTATGTTTTTTTGCTTATTTTTTTGATTTATTTTACTGTGTCTTGCCTTCTATAGTGATTTGTTTTCTATTGCTGCAATTTCTTTAAATTACTTGAGAATACCATAAATTCTCCATCAGAATTTTAAATGCTCTGTTTCTAAAGTGCACTTTGCAACTGAAGCTCGCAAATAGTGTTGTGTTTTTGTTTTTCTTTATTTTGGTCTTTAATTGCTACATTAATCCATGTGGACATGCTCAAGTTTTAACATGTCATGAAATAAAATATTCTCAGTAGCAAACCCATTTTTTTTCTCCTGTGGAGAATGGACTGCAGACAGGATAGCTGTTACTGTTCCAGGAAGGACTGAATGTTGCGGGTATGGGGAGGACAAATTCCTAGCACAGCAATTTTCTTCTGTTTGTGCCTCTTTTACTCATGACACTTCCCACAGCATTTTAGCATATTTACTCATAAGAGAATTATGTCAAAGTAGAGGGCTTTTTCTATCACAAAAAAAAATTCACTTTGATCAGATTAATTTTCCTCTATATATGCAACTGAAATGTCTTCACAAGTAATTTTTTATCATTATATACTTCTGCTTTTTCAAATTTACCCCTTTTTGTCCTTTCTGGGTTCCTATTATTTTTAGGCCTGACTCTTCAAATTTTCTGGAATTAATTTAAAGCTTTGGTCTCAAATTTATTCTAGAACCATAATTCATTTGTCAGTTTCTTTTTTCATTCAATAACCTCCATTCTTTTACATGGTTTTATTGACTCTGTTAAAAAAGCTGGCAAGACCTGAACAAAAGAGAAAAATGAATCCTTAGAAAAGATGATGAAGACTTTTGTGTTAACATTATCAGGACAAGTGAAACACACCTTCAGAAGCATTTTAAACCAGCATTTTGCTAGTCCTTTTCTATGAGTAAACAGAATAATGCTTGGCTTCAATCCTGTATTAACATTTACACAATGCTCTTAATATTACAAAGAGCAGGAACCAGGTTTTCTTCAATACGTCTGGATCTGGGCATCAATTAATTGATCTCAATTAGTCACAACCTGTAACAGCAACAGGCAATATTGCCAAGTAGTGACAGGCAATCCCCAAATCACTACCTTAGTGAAACAAGGGCAGCTTACCATTTCTAACCATCACTTTACAAACTATCCAATGGGTGCTGAAGCTTTGGGTTTGTTTTTTATTTTTCTTATCTCGTGTGTTTTCAGAATAGGATTTAAAACCTGAAAAAGCAATTCAACTTTGATTTGCTATGCAGCTAAATGTAGAGAAGACATCAAGGAGAAAAGGGGCTTGAACAGCAACTAACTCCACTTATTCACCACTTTACGTAAATTTGTTTCAGAGTTTTACCCCTAAATAAACCTCAAGAAAAGGACTTAGATACAAGGTGTGGCTACAATAGTGGAGACAATGAACCCGAGATCCCTAATAAAATAACAAGATATCCAGTACTTTTGATGTATATTCTGATTTTCCATACTGTTTTGAATCAGGTTCCATAATGAAATTCCTGGCACTCAGCCTCCAGCTCTTAAACCACTTCCTTGAAAGCTAGCCTGAAATATTTTCAGTTTACAGATAATATGAAGAATCAGTAGAATGACTGTCCCCTTAAAGTTACAGTTTCTCAGGAAACTGTCTAGAAAAATCTAACACAAAATTCAATAGAATAGGAGATAAATTTAATGCAGAAAGACTGAATTATATGTTGAGACAACACTTCCTATTTTGAAAACAGCCCACTGACTTTCAGTTCTCTATTGCTCAAACCAGGACATATTGTTAGCACATATAACTTGAGAATGGCATCATCTGAGTGGAGCCTTTAAAGACTAATTTAAATGGTTGGTGGGATTAACATTCTTTAATTCTAATTCCACTCAACTGTTTAGTTCCTCAAAAACTGTAGTCAGTTCTTGCTTATTCACCCTACTCTTAACAGTAGAACCAGTGAGGTAAGGCAAGTGAACAGGACTGCACTGAAATACATGTTTATTAGTTTACTATTTAAACGGCTCCATATAATAGAAAGCATCCTTCATTGCTCTCAATTAATAAGAAAACTGCAATACACACTTTTGTGTGTACTCTACCAGAGCACCAAACTGATATTAACTTCAATATTTGCTCCCTTTGGATTTTTCCAGATTTTTCTCTTTACTTGTTAGTCATACTTGTTAGTCATAAAATCAACAGTGATTTTAGGTGGAAAGTATGAAATACTCAAAGTTTGAGATTTCCATCACTGAGTCAGTTGCCTCAAGACAAATATTTATTTAGTAAAGAAAAAATATGCTATTTTCTTCAAACTGTGATTGTTTCAAATACCTGGCTGTTTTCCACATAACAGGATTTCTTCAGTTTAAGAAAAAGCACATGTGCAAGAAGTGCAATGCCATTCAGAGGTGGAGTCATTAGGACTGCCAAGTACATTAGATATCCAAATCTCTGAAGCATAATTTGCTTCATTCATTATATATATTGTATCTCGCCACTGTTTAGAAGTTCCTTCTACCCTGTTAGAGGAGGTAACCCAATCAGATAACAAGGGAAATCAGCCTTTGTGACTTCTTTCTCAGCGCCTACCAGCATTGTGTTCAGGACCATAATGATGCCACTAAAGTTCCACATTTCAGGTCACCTTATGGAGGGATTCTCAGGATACCAGACGCAGTGTGTCCTAAAGCACTCAAGGATAGTCTCCATCAGAGTGCTCTGTATAGACTGGTCATACCCACCCTGCCCAACATTTGCCTAGTATTCCTTGTGCACTGCATCACTCCTAAGCCTCTAAGACACTGTTTTTTTTTGTGGTGGGGGGTGTTTTTCTGTTCAAAGTGAGGACTGGCTGGGTCGTTATCTACCACGATGGCATTTCACTGTATGATACTGGGAGCCTCATGACAAAGCTTGCTGGACTAGCAGGGAAGGATCTTGCAGGACAGAGGCAGCCAAATCAGGTTCAGGTACACTATTCTCCAAAATTCATTTGAGATTTAGGGCTTGGAAAAAGTAGTAGTTTTATTCCAAGAGGAGGTCAGCAGTAAGACATTAATCAACACAGTGTAACTAACCAGCTGAAGGAGACAGGGAACAAACCAGTAAGTTTTGAACTCAGTATTGTCCAATCTGTTTAGTTGCACCAAGGGAAGAGTTATTCAGGAAAATGGGACTTTTTTGCTAAATACCACTAAACTTGTATACACTTTGCCTCTATCCTAATGGGAAAAACACTATTTCCATTGCAAATATGAACTCTATTCCACTGATTGTGATCTTACAGAATGTTTTTTTTATCAGACAATGTCACATATCTCCTGATAGAAGACTACAAAATGCCATCTATTATGATTCTATTTTATAAACTTTTGCTACAATATTTGCATTCACACAATTCTTTTGTTCTGAGGTACTGTCTGTTGATATTGTAAAAAGTAATATTTTAACTCACCTGACTATCTTTCAGAGTATAGATGAAGGTCAGTACTTTTATAAGCTTTCTTCCTCTGTAAGCCTGTAATACTCTTAGGACATTAAGGTATGTACTTAAAGACTTGATTGTTGGCTTTCATTTACTTAATATCTTGGCAAGTTTGCAGTACTGCCACAAAATCTGTTTAGCAGCAAAGCACACAACTGTTCTGCTTTTTAAGCTAGGCTTATTTATATAAATTTATTCCATAGCCTGCTCATCTTATTTTAATGGCCAGATGTTCTTTTCTCTTCACTTGTTAATAAACAAATTCTCAAAGTTCTTCATCCTAATGGCTTTGATATTTCCACTATTTTTATTTTTTTTCCTTTTTGGCTACTTTCTTCTTTGAACAGTTAAGGGCACCAAAGACACTTTCAGCATAAAGATATTAATTTGATAGAGATGGACAGAAGTTTATCAAACCCCTGCTCTCAGTAGTTTACTGCAATATTTAACAGCAAGCTCACCGCTATTCCTAAAGTAAGCCTGGCATCTGTTTTTATTTACCATTTGGTAATGACATAAATGAATACTAAGAGGATAAAACAAAATTTAAATATAAGTACTCCTTTAGATGCACTGGATAGAGAATACAGCATTTTAAAGACTCTATTCATCTCCTCACCATTTTTATGAAAGCTAGAGGATAGCTTAGTTATATTAAAAACAACATTTGTGTTTGCTGCCTGGGTTACAAAAACAATTCAGTGGAAAACATGTCATAGAAAAAAAAAACACTAAACAATCAAATAAACAATAACAAACTCAAAGCAAAAAACTTTGCACTTCTACTGCAGTGTTTTGGACCAGTTTTAGTTCCAAATGTAAACATTCTTTTCAAGAGAAGCAAATGTTCTTTACCAAAGTTAGACTAAAACCCAGTGTCAAACATGAGAGAACAATGTAAAAGATGGTGAAAAGAGCAGACTCATGACAGCAATCTAATTCTATGAGCCTGTTAACATAGATTTGCCAGAATTCCACATATTAGAAATATTTCAATTCCGGACTCTAGGATTAGATCCTGTGTTGCATGTTTGTAAAAACCTACATTGTATTCTCCCTTCCTCTAAACAATTAGTACTGACACCGCGCTGGAGTAGGCAGGAGACTGAGGCTGATCTAGTTTTGCAAAGGCCACCTTCCCAGCACTGTCATTCTGCCTCTGAGAATTCTACAGCCATTAACACTTATTAACAGAATTAAAAATATCTGTATTCTAAGAGTCAGATAAAAGTGCTACATTTGTGTTTAAATGGCATTGTCAGAAATACCCTCTACTTAGTAAAGTGTTTTACTGAATTACAGAAATCTGACAACGCATTTGCACAGTTCGCTGAAACAACTTCATTGTATTCTATTTTATGTAAAATAAAGTTGAAGCTGAAGCAGTAATACGAAATAATTTTATTTGGCACAGTTTCTCCTGCCTTGTTTTACTTTCTCATATATGCTGGATATTTTAAAAAATAGTTAACATGGACATCTAGATAGAGCTGCTCTCATCTGTTCTAATCTTGCACGACCACAACTGCTTTCAAGCTTGTAAAGTGTGGTTTATACAAATTACTCACGCGCATGGCTGGCCCAGAGGCAGCAGCACGAACTGCCAAGTCCTAGATTTAATGGTTCAGGCAAAATCCCAGACACAATGGTAGCTGAGGCTGCTCAGCCTATTATACTGAATTGCTCAGTCTTTGAGGTGGGAGACTGCCAACTGTTAGGGCACTAACATGCCTAATGCCTGAGTCATTCATGTGGTAAAGCTGAGAGCCACAAGATGCCACTCACCATTCGTTTCATCCCTTTGGAAAGGTTTTGGCTGCAATAAGAAATAAAAGGAAGGGAAGCACAGAAATAATGAACCATATGCAAAAACAGCAAGAGCAATTTACTCCCATTCTAACACTTTTTACATCAAAAATAGAAGGCATTGTGCACTGTTCTCAAAGGTGCTGATCACAGAGCTCTGGGAAATCAAAGTCACTGACATGCTTGAAAGGTGTTAAGCACCCAGATTAAGCAGTTTCCAAGTATCTTTTGCTGTCTGGGCATCAGATAGTGTGGACTAAAGCACACAGTGGTACCCCTGAAACTAATAACATTCCCAAACCATAAAATCTCAGAATTTTAATATCCTGTTAAATTATTTGGGAGCTAGCAATTCAGAAAATTGTTCAGATTCTGTTTAACTGGGGGAGTGAGGAGAGCTTGTATTTCTTGGTATTGCCTAACAACGAGGACAGCAAAACATCTAGTTTGAGGCACTCTGTAGTAAATTACTTGCTGATAGTCTCTTAAGGGTGGTATGCAGCCTATCCATTTTGACATGACATATACTATTACTATTTAATTAACATATCACTAGCTAATCCTAGGAGCCCATAATTACAGAAGGCTGCTCAAGTAAGCTGGGCAATAAATACTTGTAGGCTTCCAAGCAGACCTATCATGGTACTTAAAACTCAAAAGAAAATATTGAAGGAAGATACAGAGATTTTGCACACTACAATGGTCCTTACCGTGTATTCTGCAGGACTTTTCATCCAAAAAATTGGTTCATCACAACAGTAAAACTGAAGGACAGGTAGAGCAACATGCTCAGAGTTAGCAGCAATCCAGAAAGCATTAATCCACTTCCTACCTTTCGCTCCATATTCTTCCAGTCAGGCTTCTAACTAGCAGTCTCTTTATACAAAACAGATCTTTTAAAATATTAAATCGTTGATCTACAAACTCATGTTATTTTTCTCATTTACAGCTTATTAATTATCCCCAACAGATTCATCCTTCAAATCTTTCAGGGAGAAGACAGTTCCTAAGACACCTAGTTTTACAGGAGTATCAATAAGAAAACATGAGGGAAGACAGAGAGAAGAATTAATCCATTACATTTTTTCTCTCTTTTTGACAGCCATATTCTAGGAAAAAAAAGAGTAATGTGAATATTATGCAAAAACGTAAGAGAAGGGTAATGCAATCATAGAGGACCTCAAGGACTGATTTAATCCTCAACATTTTAATTACAGATTTTATAAATTAATTTTGATTCTTCCTGAAAACTTCTTCATGGACTGTGTTCTGAGGTAATAATATCTGATATAATTTATCGTGTTAGGGAAATTCTATTACAACTCTCATATGATTGCCTTCAGTGATAGTAATGATTCCCTTCTTAACTTTTGATATACAGGTCTCATTTCCAGCAAAGGCTAAAAGGCTAAAGCCAGGGTTGAGCTGGTTCTGTCTGACTTGGACACTAGCAAAATGCTTCTTTAACCCTCCTGAAGCAAACTTGAAATCTTGCAGGGAAGAAAATAATTTTCAAGTCAGGTTTTAGAATTTCCCAAGTTTGATTCAGGAGAAACAACTCACTATTTTATTGTTCACCCAAGCCTGGAATTGCTAAAATCAATAGTCAGATTGTGATGGTAAGAAGGTGAGGACAAGAATGTTTCATGCTTGAGCCTCAAGGAAATACTTAGGAGACCTCGATGAGCACATTATTGAAATCACTAAAGACCTTTCCTCCCTTCAGCTTGCTCACATTTTAGCCCCCTCCCCCTTTGCAGTACTCACCAGCCTGACACATTCTGTATGCTATTTCTGAAAAGTGAGAGTTCAGTAGCACAGACTATTTGCCCCGCTATCTTCCAACTGCTGATGCTAATTCTCTGTTTACACAAAATGTCCTTTTCATTCCTCTGCATCTAACTGATAGGAATGCCATTAACTTCATTAATGTTCACAGTCATATTCCACCACTTCTCTCCATTCTTTTCTTTTTTTCATTGTTTCTTTTTTTTTTTATACGAATACAAATGAAAAAACATTTGGATCTCTACTTTCAGAAGTCAGTACTGCAAAGGAAGAGGCTAGGGAAGCCAGCTACTCTAGAAATACAGCTTGCTATTTATGACACTATCCATACCATTAGAGTCTGAGACACTCACATTAGACAATACCCAGTGCATTTTAATTTAGATGAATACTCAGTTTTGGAAGGATTTAGACTATCTTTGTGACTGCTGATTGACATAACATTAAAAGTGAAAAAAGCAGCTTTGAAAGTGGTTGTGCATATATTTAACTTGGTGAAGTACTGAGGGAATGAATGGACTGCCTCTCATGACCTGTGTGGAAAGGCAGCAGAATAAAAATGTGGTTCTGCACTTAGCCTTTCCTTTTTAATACCTGTCTCAGATTCACTAGCTTTAGATGAATTGCCACTCCTCCCATGCATAGTGTGAATTGTTTGATGTATCATTCAAGTAGCTGTTAAATCTGGGATACAATAAAGTCATGCAATTTATCCTGACTCAGGGGTGGCTTGCCTCTCTGCTGCACCCAGCAGCAGAATACAAAGACTTCAGATTTTCACTTTTGCTTACTGTTAGGAAGAACGAACTTATTTCACCTCTTTAGAAAAAAAAGTATTTCCTATCACATGCCCAACTATTTATTGCAGCCAGCAAAAAAAGAAAGGTCAGGTCACAACACCTAACACCTTCTCTCTTAAAAGAAAAAGATATAATCGCTCATTTCTTCCCATATTTATCTGGATTCAGTCTCTACACAGAGATATACAAGAATGTACTCAGATGCAGCTGTCCATGAGAGGTGTGTTTTTTCTACAGGGCAGCAAACTTACTGCCTTGATAATAAATTCAATTTTTGTGCTGGTGGGAAATCCAAAGAGAAAAGACAGCAACATCTGAAACCATGGCATTCTCCTGTGGAGGAGAAATATATATTCCAATCAAAACCATCACTTTCATGGTAATTTTAATCTAATGTGCATTTCAGAAATGGTGGCTCTTGAAATGACAGTCCTTGTATAAATATTTGAGAAGAGAATCTGGAATAGTGTACTGAGTTATCAATTCATTGACATTTGTTAACAGCTGTATTTGATGAGGGAAAGCCCTTCTGATATTAGAGGTATCTGGATATTGCATAGATCTACTCTTATTTTTGATAGGTGAAATATTGCATTTCAGTTTATCGTAAGTCAGAAAGAAAAAAGGCTAGAAGTTTCATGATAGTCTGTAGCAAAGATGTAAAGTTTATAATTAGAGTTGACTGACACCTGGTTAAATTCTTTTTAACTGACTTATCTATTGTTTTCTCTATATGAAAACAGCCAAAGTAAAACAGAAGAGGTATTTTTCAAATGCAAAACACTGACATGTACAACAGGTGCTGTATGAGATTTTCTTTGACTGTTATCAAACCCTACAGAAAAAGCAAAAAATTCAGCAAAGAAAAGACCATCCAGTCATTTCATGGGAACAGAGAGGGGTTGCACCAGTTCATTGGTACATACCAGCTGTTGTCTCCTAATTCATTCTCCAGATAGATGGAACATGATATTTATAGAGAGAAAAGCTAGTAATAGCCATCCACAGGAAACCCCCACCCCATCATCTCTACACGGCTGGCAGGGGCTCAGGAAGCTGCCCAGAACTGGCACAGCTGTACTGCTGCAGACTAGGTACGAAGTACATTGGAAGTGATTTGCACAGCACACATTTAAACCCTGACTAAGTGCTTAAACAATACTGTCACCTTCTCAATATAACTTGCCAAATATGCCCTCTGACACACTTAGTTTTTTAAAAACCTCAAAGTAAAAAATGCAGGATGTAGCAGTCCCTTCAATGTTAAAAGCTTTAGTTCTGAGCCTTTCATTAGTATACAGAAGGTGAGCCTCTAATTACTAATCTTTCACAGTCTGTAGCACCCTAGGGCTTCCAAACATCCTGGTGAAGGCAGGAAGGATATTTCAGACTTCATTTCAATTCCCTTAAACTTTTGTCAACTGCCTCATTTCAAATGGAAAGTGCTCAGTGTTGTTCAGCTGGCTGTCTCAGCTTCTAAGCTAGCCCAGCCCTGAAAAAAATGCCTTCATTAAAAGAGACGGGCATGAAATAAGACTCAGCTTCAAAAACCTCTACACTACTGCAACATTGATAGATGAATACAAACTTCTGGCACTTTTCTACATTATGAAGACATTTGGCCATAAAAATATTTTATATATACTGTGGATAGTCCACAGTGATGTGCTGGCTGTGTATGAAGCTTGTACCACTGCTTTCTTCTAGTGCTTTGCAGAGCTGCTATACATACACACGCCCCAGGCACAAGCTTTGGGCCTTGCTAAAACCTGCAGGGAGCCTTTCTGAAGGCTTCTCCTTGCAGATTTCTGTCAGTAGAAGGAAATGCTTCTCAAAATTCAACAAATCACAACACAATGGCCTATTCTGTGGACTACCAGAAAGTATTTCCAAGCTCTTTATCCCTGTGATGTGGGCACTTTCACCTTCTCGCTCTTACATTCTTTACGAGTTGGTTTTTGGACACCATTACAAATGCCCTGACATTTCAGCCTAGACTCAAGGCATACTTAAAGATAATCCTCTATAAAGCAGGGCAAATTTCACTGGCCAGGTGATATATGAACTACGTAAGTATAATTGATGGCTATTCCTAGGAAAGACACCTTGGATGATTAAATGATATTTCTACTTCATTCTTAATTCAAAACTGATTATTACATATGCAGTTACTCATGTTATATTTCTCAATTTGAAAAATGAAAGTAACGAGGTTGAAAACCTCTTTAACAATGGCAAAGAAGAGACACAAAGATATTGTTCCAAAACCATGGAAAAGCCATCAGTTCTGAGCTTTATGTTTTAAACTGAATGCTCAAAACATATTTGGTTGTTCCTATCAACTTCCAATGAGAATTCTCAGAATCTAACAGTATTGTAGCCATTCAGGAGACACAAATCTCTGTCTTGAAAAAGTTATGGTACAGAGTGGCCTGTTAAGCCACATCAGAAATGCATCACACCTTGTATGGCTGTGATACCATTTTCTGCCATTTCATTAAGTTATGTTAATTAACACTGCATAATATTGCAAAATCTACAAGTAGAATTATTTTGAACTTTTCATTTTTTTCCTTTCAAAGCTAGTTAAGCATTCCACAGGCATCTACCATGTAAGACAGTATTTGTTTAAAAAAAGTTTAAAAAAATAAAAATAAAGGTGGAGCAATCTTTTTTCAAATTTAATAGCAAAAAAAGTTTTACATTAGAATAGATAGTCTCTAATGTCAATAGTCTGGCTGTTAAAGCCCACTGATAACACAAGTGAACCATAGTGTACTATGCTGCATACTTAGCATTCAGGGAAAGCATGATCTGTAGCAGCTCTAAAGAGTAATTCTGATCTCTGGAGAGGAGCCTCAATGATCCCATTAACATTGATCACATTTGAAGAAGTCTCAGGCATAATACATTATTGATGTCACCCCTTTCTGTTTGTTTTTTATATTTATTTTTGATGGTTTGAAAAGAAACAAAGGAAATTAGATAGAAATGTCTCCATTAAAATAACATAAATGGTCAGACTAAAACCCACCAAAGACAGGAAATCCAGAGTTTAAAGTTAGTACTCCCACTGAGTGTCTCCAGACATTAGCTGAACTCGTGTGCTATACTTTGCAATATTGAATCCTGGCTTAAGTTCAAAACAAGGTGACTAAAGGATGAGTCACCTCCTTCCTGCAGGTTTATGTCCAAACCTTAATGCATTTCTTGTGTATTGTACCAGTAGCTGTCTTCTAGTTCTCACTCCTTTAATACATGTGATTGTTCAGAAGAATATCATCTTCCATGAAAGACAAAATCAGGCTAAAAGTAAAAAAACAGCAATTCTCAAGGGATTTGATGGAAAGACTTTACTTAGAATCACATAGCAACTTAAGAATGAATCAGCAGAAAGCTGCTGCATCCACCAAACAAAAGTACATAATGGTCATATCTGACAAATAATTATTCATAAATTCCTATTCTAGGTATACAATAACAGAATTTCAGAAGTCATTAAGTTACTTACAATTAACTTCACAGATGTTTTGTGCATGCATGTATGAGAACAGCAGTGGACTCTTGTTAAGGCCAAGTCGGGGTACTACAGGAATTAAAGTGCTTGGGAATCCTGCACTGAGGTTGAATGCAACTGAACCGAGCAAAACTGCTATTACAAACACATCTCAAAAAAGCTGTTTGTGAAACAGATACATTTCTATTGGCTTCTTCAGAACAAAGACACATAATATGCTATCAGTGAATGGACCAGTATTATTCAAGAGATAACATTCTCAGAGTAGGGCATAAAAACTCCTTGTGGAAAGGAAAGAGCTAAGTAAATCCTACAGGATCATCTCTGAATGCTTTTTCCTCTCCAAAACTTAAAATAACTCCGAAGTTGTAGTCAATGGACAAACCTGTTTATTCTACCCATGTTTCCCTAGATACTATGTTTTTATGACCTACATAAAGGATCTGTAGGCTGAGCTCACAAACTGGAACTGCTAAACTTACTGCAAATTTTTCCAAGTAGTCCAAAGCAAGAGATCACTCTGGCATTGCTAACAGGTTTACTAGAAGAGTTTACTTGGCTGCCAAATTGATACAGAACAACTTTCCTAGTGAGAATGCCACTAGCCACAGAACTATATCCATGCAGTTTTTTGTGCACAGCAAAGTCTTCCGTTCTCTCCTAAAAACAATACTAAAGGTAAAAGCATCCCCACTTTGTTGTAAGAGATTTCCTTCTTTTTTAATGTCAGCCTTCAAAAAGATTATCACATAGCACTTCCTTACTAACACATTCAGGTTAATCTAGTTGGGTTTTGGTTCCTGTTATATTAAGTACAGGAAAATCTTACTTAATTTCAAACCAAGCACCAATGATTTTCCATTCATTTTTTCACAGTATCCTTTGTCAAACTGAAAGAAGTTTACATATTAAATTACTTCAATAATACACTTTTATGTTATATATGTATACACAGGCACATGTGTACCTCCTTATATATGTGTGTGTGTGTGTATATATATCTAAAATCAAAGAAATGTGGTTCATAGTTTTATTTCAGAGAACAATAGCAAAAACAGTGGGGGTACGCAGTAGTAAAGAAAAAGGAAGAGCTTTAGAGTGAATAGCATGAAAAGATCCCAAACACATTAGAAAAATTTTAGTAACAGTAATTCAGCATCAGGGAAATAACTAGTTATTTTGCCTTTTTAAAGTGCATCCCCAAGCAGTTAATATAAATTACCATAAGCACGTAAAGTTCCAGTTCTGTCTTTGTACTTGTGTGAAGCAGATTTCATTCTTTAGGGCAAATATTTTCTATTTGCACACACACAAAAATGTAAGAAATTAATATAATTTTTGAACATGTAATTTAAAACTAAATGCTGTTATTGATAAGCAGCTTTATATTTGCTCCCTGTATATTAAACTAAATGCTACAAATAGTAGGTATGTCCTTTAAGAAAAACAAAACTTACTAGTCAGCTGAATCCCACCAGGCATTATAAAAGTATACAAAAGCCACTGAAGTTGAGCTACCAGAGCTGAGAAACTGACTTGTACCAGCGTTCACTTCAAACTACTTGATTATTTTTTTTTAAAAAACCCTCATTTGTCTCAAAACAGGGCTAGTTGACTCTTACTAAATCTTAAATCTGTTTGCTATGCTTTCCTCAAGCTGTTGCTGACTAGTTTACAGTATGGTTGGTTATGGTATACAATGGTGTGCTGCTGGTCAGCCAGGTGTAGAGGCAGAGCCACAGGCTCAGCTATGTGTAAAACCTTTTGGTTGCTGTGGACACAGGTGAGGAAAAGCAGCATGACATCTCTCATGATAAGAAAAAGGGATAAATAGGGGGACAGGTGGCACAGACTTCAGGTGTCTAAGTGTCTTCTTCTGGCTGTGGGAAGATGTATTAGTTCAAAGAAAGATAAGTATTCTGCCCTAGGCAGCCAGACTTTGAACAGCAGTTCACACATTAATGTGGAAGGTTATCACCCTTCCCTGCTCTCATTTCTCTGTCAGCCAACCACAGAATCTTGACTAACTGTACGGATCGTGTGAGAGTTGAGGGACAGCTCTGCTAATGAGTTGTAAACCCCTTTCTGTTTAAAGGTAGACTAATTTAAGTACTCAAAGTACACATCTCTATATGGATTTTCCTGACATTTGATATTTGCTCTGGAGTTCAGGAAGATTAACATTTTGAGGTCAAATTCATTCAAGTTCTCAGAAAGTAATGCTTGTAATAAAATCTGGGCCTGCCTTTATGCTGGCAGATGTTAATTGCCTCTCCTCTACAACCTCAGATATCAGAATAGAGCTATAGCCTGTTGTAGAATGGTCTTGATGATTCAATAGTTACCAATTAATTTTAAATATTGAAAATAATGCTTTAAAATGAATTCAGTTCCTTAGATAGCTTCTATGTTCTAGGTAAACACTGCTTCCCCATCTTCCGACTACCAAAGTGAGTCTTGTTTGTTTATGAGGAAGAAACAATCTGCCTATTGAAGAAGAAACACTACTTATTTGGGCATAGAAAGTGCTCCTTTTTCATGGTAGCAGACTGAGTGGGGTTATCCATTTCTCCTCTGCTAAACTTGCCTCAGGACATAACAAGGGAAAAGCTGGAGAAACAGAGGACAGCAAAACATCTGCATCAAGATTTTTCAAAACCTCTAAATTACACATGCACATGCCAGAGTGGAGGGTTGAAACGTGCTGCTCTACAGGAGCTTAAAATAAACCAAGTCCAAGACAGTCTCTTCTTTTTCCCTCACCCTTATCCACGATGCCCTATCTGTGTCCCAGTTCTAACAGTTGAATGTGTCATCAGCTGGTGAAGATGAAGAGCTAAGTATCTCCCCAAAAAAGTGAGGGAAGGAGGCAGTTACCTGTCCAATACAGTTCAAGGTTAACAGAAAAAGGAACAGGATCTCTAAAAAGTCCTGAGTTTAGCTGGGTTTCTGTCTTTTTAGAGCCTTCCTCCAGTCCTAACAACCATTACAAACATGTTGAAGCCTGGAAATTATTCTTAACCTTTGCCTAGACATTTGGTGGATACACAGCTTGTGCTACTTTAATTAAATATAGACCTGATGGCCTGGACCAGTGGTCAGTAACTAATTAATGAGAATGCCTTTGCAGCTACCTTCCAGGCTATCTTTGTAAACTCTTCAGGCAGTATTAGAGATTGCAGGGTTGAGAACAGGTCCAAAAATCTACTAGAGGAATAAATGACGATGGGGGTTCATTATCATGAGAGAAATTAATCCAGATGGCTGGGAACAAGGATAGGGCAAGTACAACCTAGTTCTGTTTATTTCAAATAAAATTCTTCTATCTCCAGCAGCGAATTGAGAAAATGTCTGCATAAAATTCTTATTTTGTAGTATAGTTTTGAAATGTCCAGGGAAAGCATCTGATGCTCAGATACTGGCATTTAATTAAATTTAAAATTCAGTTAATAAGATGGGCAAGTTTGAAAGATTAGATATGAATCAACCTCTAAACTTTTCCAAAACACCTTTTTCTGAAGTGCCTGTAACCTGTAACCAGAGGTTCCTCCATGATTAAATTTTTTAGTATCTCTTCCCTCACTTTCTCCACCAAATCTCTGTTCAAAACCTCCAAAAGCAAACCAAAATCATAGACCCATAACTATAAGATTCCTGCCATCAAAATCTAAGATGATTTCTCCACAGTATTGCTACATAACAGAGTACAATCACTTGTTAAACTCACAACAGAACTGGTTTTATTAGAGTAAATTGTGAGCAATCTCACAAAAGCCTTTGCATTAACATTTAAAACTCTACATTGGCAAAAAGGCTTCTGAGCTTGTACTGCCTTAAATTATCCAAACAAGGGAATACAGCTCCATCAGTCCACATATAAAAAGTTTCCCTGGTTGATTTTATTTTCCTTGGCATTTTTCCCTTTTTCTTGATAGAAGACAGCTCTATTGCTACGCTGATAAAAGAGCAGGAAAGCTGTATGATACTGCCACCTCCATCAAAAATCATCTCCTTGTCAAAAATCTATATATTACTGTTGTAGCTGAAAGTGGCTTTGGTGTAGATTCAAGGAAATGCTACTGGGGCATACACTATCTGTGTTTGCATTAGGGCTTTCCTGTGGTCTGTCTTGTAATTGTTTCAGTCAGAGACCCTTATTTTGTCTGTGCTGTACTTGCCAACTGCTTAGTGGGCAGGCTGCTGGGAAAAACGAAGCTTTAAGAAGCCTGTTTTCAAAGTAATTAAAAGTAAAGATTTTTCCTCTATTTTTGTTGGTTTGTTTGTTTGTGCTGCTCCAGGATTTTTGCTCTTGAGCACAAGCTCCCTATTGAAGTGAACAGCACTTTGAAGAATGACACCTTTGGTCAGTACAACTGCACTTCTGCAGCAGTGATTTTATTATGCAGTGCAGTGTTTAGCCAACTGAGAACGAGACAATTAAAACAAAGCTCTTGAAGAGTACCTGCATTCAGGCAGACATATTATACGCTTCTAAGAGATAATATGCCTCAGGGAATGAGATGGCAAAATTCAGCTAAGGTGTAAAGCCTTTTTGAAAAATACCCATCACCAGTTAAATTATGCCTGTGTATATTAGAGCTGCTGTCATCTGAATAATTCCACAGTGAGTCATGACAATACAGCAGGATTCCTATGGCAGAGGAACAGGGAAGGGAGAGTTTATCATGATTCTTTCTTTGGAAAGAACATTTTAAATAGGCCTATTTTCTATGATGCTACCATTCCTAGCTAAATCTACAAGTTATTACTAAGATATACTTTGCTGAGACCTGAATTTAAATTGTTAATAAGGGAGGAAAACTTAAGTTCTTATCATTGATCTGTTTTCTTATTTTCTTTCCTTTCCTATCTTTTGCACTGCATTTATTTAGTGAAGAATAGAAAAATAGAAAAGCAAGAGTTAAAAGAAAAGAAAAAAAAGGAAGACGGAAATGGAAAAATCAGTATTATTTCTGCCCATATGCTCTGCCCAGAACTCAAAAGGTATGGTGGAAACTGCTGATATTAGATAAGTAAAATAAGGCTGTAGCAAAGACCATAATAGGACAGCTGCTAGCATAATCCATCATGGTTCATCACTTTACACTGGTGAAAGGAGAAACTCCACTGAAAAGAGCTGCACCTGAGGAAGACACTTCAGCTCCATCAAGTGTGACTGCACATCTCACACTCCAGCCTTCCACCCTTCTAGGATAACACACTGAGGTAATAATGACAACCCCAGTGGTTAAGGCAGTGAATACTCAGCTCCAAAATTTCTTCATTTTTAACTTTGGAAAATGAAGTTAAGAACAAATTTTCAAATTCAGTAATTAATTTTCAAACATTGTTCTCAAAATCGTAATGAGCTCGAACTATGACACTGAGAGGTCAGTTAACGGGCATAAATTATCATAAATGATATGCTGAAATGCTGGAATGAAAACCATCTTTGACTTCATTTTGGGTTCTGAGTTGATTTCTATGAAATTTAAAATTTATGGATTATAGGAAACATTGACATTCATATTTGCTTGAAAAACTGAGGAAAAGTATGTCTAGTATTTTTAGCCACACTTCAGTTACATAAAATGGTTGCAGAAAAGTTTTATTTTTAAATTTCATGCCTTAATTTCCCCTTGGTGCCTTTTTTTTAAAGTATCAAGTCATTTCATACCAACACAAATAGGAACACTCTGAATTAAAGGTCAAGCTATTTCATTACAGCCACCTATTCAGAGCAGCAAGAAGGGAATATCTTTCAAACATCTTTCAAAATATCTTTCAAGCTGTTCCGCATTGCAGCTGCCCTTTGTTGAACTTGCTCAGATTTTGCTTGGCTTATAGAAGTATCAGGCAATTTTTGGAGTTTGCCTGACATAAATGTATTTTCTTATTGGTATGTAGATCTACAAAAATTTATTACTTAGTAAAAATGAGGATCTATTATTTATTATTTAGAGAAAAATACTATAATAATATTTAATTCTAGCACTTGCTTGTTAAACTTTGTTTTCATCAATTAGCCATCTATTATGCAAGTAAAATTAGTAAAACTTACACATAATGACAAAATACAAAGCTCCAATGTAGACTTGATGTATATGTATTATATATTACTCATATGTACTTAGGATTAGGTGTATTGTTGTTTTAAAGATGTAAACCAACATAAATAGCAAATGCTTAGGAGACAGATAGATAAGGTAAATAAAGTACAGAAGTGTACATAAGCCATGGCACAGCTGTCCTGAGCCTGACACTGATTGACACTGTCATATAACACTGAAGAGTTCAAGTTGTCTTATTGGGGGACTTGCACAGCACATAATTTCAGATGTTCTGCCCCTACTCTTTAATGAACATACTCATCTTTGTCTTAAGACCAGACGTTAAATGTGCAGTTAGCTCTGTAAACAATGACATTTTCTCTACTCTGTGTTTTCACATAGCTCCATTCCTACCTGATCTGGTTGAGGAACAGTGAGGAAGCCTGCAATTAAGGCCTCTATGGGAGAAGGCAAAAACTTACAATTCACAAACCCAAATTTTTGCCTAAGTCAAAACTTGAATAAGAATTCTGAGCTATGCTAACTTTTTTCATAAAACAAAATTCCAGTGTTATCTTTTGATGAACTCTAGGAAAAAAATGCATTTTCAGACCTCAGCTTCAGTGTTTAACCTCTTTTTTCCCAGCTCCCAATTCTGATGTTCCACTACAGGTCCATTTAACCTTAACTCATCCAAACTTATGTCACAATCTCTGTGAGACACTTCTATCCCTTTATAATTCATTTCAGTTCTAGGTGCACTGTTCAGACAGGACAATCACTGTCCAAAGCTGAGATATTTCTATATATCCATTTTAATTTTCATGCAATTAAGTAGGAATTATAAGGCCCCTACAGAGCACATGCAGTTCTGGACTGTGAATAGCTTGATTGATCAATTTTTGAGAATGGTACAACACATCCAAACACTGTACACATCCATAAATCCAAGTATGTTCTGAGGGTTTGGAGCAGATTCAGGCTGGTGGACACAATTCAAGGATTTAGTGTCCACATACTAACAAGTCTGTACAGAACATCTGATAAATGAACACTTTCAAAACTCTAAAAATGTCAAGAGTTGAATGAAACAACAAAGAGAGACAAATGGCTATCTCTGCCAAATACCAACTCCCTACTGCACAAACTAGCAGTGCCAAGCCTTCTCAAAGGTAAGTACCTGGTGGGTTCTTACTGTTTTAACCACAGCAAAGAATACGATATGACTTTGATACTTGGTACAGAGAATCCTAATCCAAACTGTTAGGTTTTGGCAAAATTAGGATACATGTAAGTTGATAATAATAATAATGAACTGGCATTGCCAGTTCTCCTTATGGTAACACAGTTGATATAGCTCAATGTAAGCATTTTATACTCTGTTAAACTGGTAAGAAAGATCATGTTTTGATATTTAAATCAATACTATTTTTTTTCAGTTAATAATTTTAATTTTTGAAAGTGCCTAAATATAACTGGCATCTGCAGACAAAAGCAATTGTACATCAAGAGGCATGTGCTGCAACCTAGGCAGAAATATACATGGAGTTCTCTGCCTCATCGTAAACTCCCTATTCAAGCAATATTCCCAATGCCATCTGTTGTTGCATTTGAATGTTAGTCTTCTAACATTAGTTGATTAGTCTTTCCTTCTGCATCTGAAATAATGAAAATGCCTCAAAATACATTTTCACAGTAGAGACTGTACTAAATGGAGAAAAAATGGCACAGGATCCGTCCATTTTAACAAATGGCAAAAGGAGAGAAAAAAGCTGTTTCAGCTTTCTTAATTATAAAAATGTTATAAAATATTTGTACTTCAAATATTTCATACATCTCATTTAGACCTTTACAGTGTCATCTTTTGAATATATATACTTATAATTTAAATTTATATCTTTTATAGATAGACTTTCACATACACACTTCTAGAGACAAATCAGGTATTTCTAAGTAGAGACAAATGTAAATTTATTCAGTATCTACAAATATACTGTCAAAGAGAATGCAGAAGTAACTTGCTCCAAGACAGCTATATTTTGCTTTGCCTGATAGGATAGTCATGCAGGACTCCCCTGGCAGGAAAGCATGCCCTTCTGCAGCCACAGAGCCTCCTCTGTGCATCTCTGTGGATATAGTAGATGGCGTGATGCTCTAGCTGGGTTTGCTGTAATTATCCCTCCTGAGGAACAGGATGTATTAGCCTGAAAAAAGTATAGTATTAATGTTTTTGGCTGTACTATTGTGATTTTTCTTTGAGAAAGGCTAAAGGGCTTCAGAAGCTGAGAGTGGGAACTTGTGTCCCTGTTCTGCTAGGACAGTCATGTTGTCTGTCAGGGAAACTCAGCAGATTAAGCCCTTCCAGGAGCTGGGCTATGCCTCAAGCTCACACATTGAAAGTGACAGGAGTACTGAGAAGCTAGTTATGTGCCCAGGGGCTAGAAGTGGGTCCAGAGGAAAGAAAAATATCTGTATGTACATACACCGTGAGGGAAACAGCAAGGAAAACGCAGACTTTATACTGGACCATTTCCTTAAAAAGGAGGACAGCAACATTTGGGAGATGTCACCCTGATGCAAAAAAGAATGTAAATGGAGTAAGACCTGAATTTAAAAAAAAATAAAAATCATACAGGAAAATAAAAAAGGTACAGACAGATGTTACTAATTCTACCAGAGCCAGTATCTCAGCAGTTCTTACCCACATGTAACCTGATAAGCATTTTGATAACATGGTCTGGTGTTTTGATACAGTTCTTCATACCTTAAAGCCTTCTACACCATTAGAAATAACCCAGCAAATAAAAAATTAATACCTTTCTGCTGGGTATAGCAAAGAGAATTGGCTAAAAAATGGTCCAATAAGCAACAGTGCCAGCACAAAGGAAGGGGTGGGAGGAGATGTATTTCCCCTTCCAGCAGGCTCAGCTGTAATCTGCAGCTTCCCTCACACAGCACCAATTTTTTTCCTCTAGAAATTAGTTCACAGACAGGTTCCTGATATCCAGTCACCAGAGTAGTATATTCAGCAGCAGTAGGCAAAACTTGATAATGAGAATATCTACTCACCGACTGAAATAGAAAGAAAAGAACAATCTTATTTAGAATTTGACAAGAACACCAAGCTTGCAATACTGATTTTACAAAAACAATAGGTAACATGGAATCAGCTCGTCTTATTCTGTCTCCTCTGAAACACAATGTTCTTTAATACTATGCTACCAATGACAATGAAAATTTGACAGACAACTTTGCATGATCAAACATCACATCTTTGCTAACAGTGCATAAACTACATGTAATATATGGGATAATGTGAAATACATATAGGTTATTAAAGTTTCTGTCCAAGACTTAAACAAAGTATTTAAAAACCGATTATTAATAAGCATTATGATTTTGCAACAAATATTACTTTATTAGCAAGATTATAATTACTTTCCAGTGACATCAGATGTGGAGTTGGTTTAAATGTAGCTGTCCTGTATTTGTCTTCCTGCTTGATAATAACCTAAAATGTATTCACATGGTAAAGCTTATTCAGGGATAATGCAAAATAAATGCATAAAAGATCCATTTCAGTCTAATGCATACAGGTGTACTGAAGACAGGCTATGCATATTAAAGCTCCATATAAAAACATCTGAAAAAATATTGCTATCCCAGCAGTTTCTCCTGTTTCCAAAACTAACTGAATCTGCAGATGCACAGGATACTTAACCAGAAGCAGGGATAACGTTTGCATTATTCCTTTTACTCACTACTTCCTCTCATACCTTTCATCATACAGGTCTGATATGATACATAAGAATGAGAGAGAAGAAAGAACCTTCAAATTGTGCCAAACAACATTCATCCATTGAAAAGGACATAAATTAATCCCCTCTTCTCTGGGATTGAAAGCTAGATATCTGTGAGGAAGTATTTTAGAAGCTCTTACTTCACTCCTGAATTGACAAACCTTCATTAATTTAGCCCATTAATTGTAGAGATTCATTACTGGCATATTTTCATCACTTTAGTTTCCTTTGAATGTATTCTTAATGAAATACTTCTATTTTCACACAGGCCTTCTATATCAGAATTAACTTGGGCAGCTTTGCAAAAAAAATCCCAAAAGCGGATGAATGAGTCGTGTGCTTATAACATACTATGACTTACTAATAATGCCAAGTGAATTTCAGTATCAGGCACTATATAACAAAGGCTCTGTATGTTTATTGTTTTCTATACAGTGATAATTGTGGCCTTTAAAATACAATCTGTGAAATCCTGTCTTAGAGGCAGGGCAATTTGTCTATTTGGTGGTATATATTAATTCCAGGTGCTCTTTTCCTAGCTCTGTTTTTCTTACAAACTCAGACATAACTCCCAATGACATTAATGGGAGTGTGTGCAAAATGTACAATACAGCCAGGTAAAAGGACTCCTGCAGTTTGAAGGTAACATACCTAGGAAAAACTGGATCAGCTACATGTTAATTATCTACCAAGTACAACCATTCATTAAATATGAAATAAATAACAGGAGAATGCTGGCAAATATATACATTTGGATACAACCCACTCAATGCTCAAAGAGCACACATCTTCCTCAGGATTCTGAGACATAAACCTGATGTAGTAAATTGGAATGAAAAGCCTGTGGCCAAATGATCTACAACAGCTTCTTCCCTATTCTCTGACCTTTCCCTGTATGCCTTTATTAGAGTGATAAGCAAAGAGGCATTCAGATCCTACTGACAGACACTGCATATAAAATTCATGATTGCAGGTATGCAGCTGCTATATATTCACCTTCAGTGATATCTGTTGCTTTCCATCTTGTAATTTTAATGACAAATCCAGACACCAATTAACAGAAAATACTTTCAAAATTAACTTTAATTTATGTAACATCAAATGATTTATTTTCAAATTTAATTCCTAATTCTTAGTTTTAGATTTAAATTAGAGAAAGAAATACCATGTTTTTCACTGAAAATACCTTTCACATTTCACTGTGATATATTCTAACATCTACTTGTTTCCTTTTATAGGTACTGTGACATATTTGTGGGCATCAGTTTATTAGCTGAATAAAATGTTTTTCAAACCTAATTCTCTGCAGAGTAACTCTCAATTCACATTAGTGAAAGTCCACTGAAAGTAGCTAGAGCTATGCAAATGTTCCAGTGGTTAGTACTTGGAGTTGCATTCAGCAATCCATTTCTAATCAGAACAGTTTTGAATCATACTGCTAAAGATTCACTTGTATGAACGACTTAATTGCAACCTTAACATTAATTATATCTTAAATAGTTAGCTGAGCAGCCTGCACTTCAGTTGTGATCAAATACTTGTCCAGAATTAAAAGGCTGACCAAAGAGGAAGACTGCTTGTGTTCACCCAACCTTTAATTTCACTTTGCAACCAGAGATATACAGTTTGCCCTTACTGGAACCTAGATTGCATGCAACAACTTGTTTTGCAACAAAGACGACCGGCAGGAAAAAAACCACAGTGACAAACACAAACTTTTTTTCATTTAAGAAAAGCATTTTAGCAGTTTGGTTGTGTTTTAACTTTGTGACATAATGTTTCAATCTGGTCTAGTGGGAGGTGTCCCTGCTGAGACCTGGGAGGTTGGAGCCTGATGATCTTTAAGGTCCCAACCTTAATAATACTGTGATTCATAAAGCTGCATTCCTTTTAGTACAAATGGCCTTAAATGTTGCTGGCTAATTATGCAAGTATACTTCTGCTAATAATTATAAGTTACTTATGATTAATGTGCATTTTAAATGGTACCTGTTCCACTGATGACTGTTAAAAATGAATAATTAGATGCATCTCCTTGAGAAGAGGAGTTAAATAATCTAAAACATAACCTACATATGTATTTGCACATAATAATCACAGAGTTTAAATGAACAATTCGAAATAATTTGTGATGCAACTTAAGTCACTTTTACCTAGCCCTGCCCATTAACTTACGGCAAAAGCAAACAAAAAAACCCCAACAAAAAAAACCCCAAGCAAACCAAAACAATATACAGTGCAACAAGATACATTATAAGAACTGCTGCATTTTAATACTATCAAGCCTCTGATCAAAGCCCAGGTTTCAATCACAGAAGACGAGCCCTTTTGTCTCACAAAGCCATGTAGTGCCATGTATATATCCCTGTGGTGGACAAGCCCTAACAGGATTTGTATTTCAATGGAAAAGAAAAGACCATAACTTTCCCCAAGAGAGAAGATGATGTGTGTGACTTGCTCTGCACTCACAGTCACCTTGTGCAACTGTACAGAAAGTATGAAACTCAGGAATACTTCTTGTGAAAAGTGCATTTCCAAAGACTTCATCTGAGACCCAGATGAGATCATTTAATAGTGATCCTAAGTTCTTGTTTTCTGAAGCTCTTATTTAACCTGTTTATTTGATACATCTAACCAATCTGAATTGGTAGCACTCCCTATAGCTAATGAAACTACTGGCAGTTTCCCAGACTGTTGGGCTACACTTGGCAACATTTTAATTCTGATAGCACATTCATTCCACTCACACTATGATTTCAGTGATCTATATTTCTCCATCTATTGACAGAGTTGATTATGACACTCCTCAGGTGTAGGCCTTGGGTCCCATTCTACATTTATCTGCTCCCATTAAGTGGTGTCATTAAAGACATTTCGACAGCTCTCTCTGCACTCTGTGAATGTTTGTGACATTAAAGCTTGAATGTCTTCAAATTTCCTACAGCTAAATGTTGACAAGCTTGAATTCTTATTTATTTGTTCCCTGCAGTAACAAACTGCATGTTCATCTTTGACAGTTCCTTTCAAGATGAGCTCTGGCCAGAAAAGGCTGATGTTTTGAAACTACGTCTGAGCAAACCCACATATTTTAAGGGCGAAAATTATTGCAGCACTAAAAAAACACCTAAAAACATATAAATATGAAAGGACATAATGAGATGTTTAAATGTTATACTGAATCACAGGTACTTATTTCAAGTAAGCAAATTCCATCAGAAAAAAAAACAACTCTCTAGCTTTTGTTTCAATATGGGATGAAGAAAGATATATCCACAATCCCAGGTCCATTAAAAGACTAGGTTCCCACAACCATAAATTACCAGAAGCAGCTCAGAATTTGATATCACTGTCCAAATTCTACATACAGCACATACAGGAAACTCAGAGCTTTCAAATTAGATTAATTGGCTTGTTACTTCCCTTTAGATGTTACTTCCTTCTACTTCTTTTACATTCCACTAAATGGTAGCTAAACAAGCTCAGCTAAGAAGCTAAGCTCATGTAGGTGTTTTCCCCATTTTCTATTAAGCTGCACATCTAAACAATACAGAAGGGAACAGAGCAACAATTTATTTTATTCACAGAATCATCAAATGCTTTGGGTTGGAAAGGACCTTAAAGATAATTCAGTTCCAACTCCCCTGCTATGGGCAGGGACACCTCCCACTAGACCAGCTTGTTCCAAGCCCCATCCAGCCTGGCATTGAAGAATTCCAGGGATGGGGCAGCCACAGTTTCCCTGGGGAACCTGTGCTGGTGTCTCAATATCCTTACAGTAAAGAACTTCTTAATGTCTTATCAAAATCTACCCTTTTATTTCAAAATTGCCACCCCTCATCCTATCACTACATACCCTTATGAAATGTCCCTCCCCAGCTTTCCTGTAGGTCCCCTTCAGTTACTGGAAGGCTGCTAAAAGGCCTCCCCAGAGCCTCCTCCCAACTCCCATCTGAAGGACAGAAAATAGGTTTGCCTAAGGCATCAGGCTCAAACAATAATCGTATTACAAAAAACCCCCAAACTAACAAAGGCCAAGTGATCACAAATTCAGCATCTTTGTGTCAAATTAAGCCTATATATAAAGTCAGCATATACAAAACCATAAATGTTGCCTAAGCAGGTCATCAAGAAATATCACAGGGACTTTTAATACAGAGAGTGGATTGGGAATACTTGCTTACATAGAGTGTGCAAATTCTTCCTATGCCAGAAGATAAATATTTAATGATATTGTAGTCTCTACTGTGAACCAGAAATGTCCAAACATGGACTAAAAGAGAAATAAAATCAAATGATAAAGCAAAATCTTTAATCTATATTCATTCATCCTTTGAACGTGGTTGACATGAAGAACTTAATTTCTTGTGCCTACCCATCTCTTTATGCCTTGTGCTGTTGTACTCAATATTCATTCCTGGGTAGCAGTCTACAGTGGAAATATAAATCATTAAATCTACAGATGGCAAGGGCAAGAAACAAGCCATCCAGAACCCAGAATAAGTAATTCACAAAAGTCATAAGGCCAAGATAAGGAATGTGTTCTTATTTTCTGTGCTGAAATACTTCTCCAAAGGTTTAGAAATAGGTATTTACAAACAGGAGTCAAGTGACTTGACTCTAGAAGTCATTTTTTCCCATGGTATCAGCAGGATAACATTGATTTATTTGGGGACAAGTTCAAGCCCAGCATTTGTTCTTTGTAGACTGCCTCTCTAAAGGTGAAACTCATAGTTCAAATCTTATACACCAAATAAATTCCACTTAAATCTACTTTGATGGCTTAATTGGGGTGTACGACTTGTGCTGGCCTCCTGCAGAGTGCTGGATTTCACTCTATATTATTTGACCTTATTGTTAGAACAGCATTGCATCTTTTACTGTTTGTTTTATTCATGATCCTGAGATGAATACAATAAATAAAAGCTTGAAAAAGCTTTCTTGAAGCAATTCCACTGTCTGAGGAAAACACTGTTTACCTTACTCCTGGATAAGCAGTGGAACTACAAGCACTAGTGGTGTTCAGGTTAACTGTTCATTGTAGACACATGGTTTGACTTTATTTGACTTTATTTATGATATTATCCCCCAAATATCTCCATCACAGTTGTTATATATGTGAGGGACATACAATACAGAATATACAGAATACTCATTAAAGGGTTCTTCCTCTTTACCAAAATATTCTGCCTATATTATGGGAAATGGTCACATCTAGAGCATGGGGAACAATTTCCTTGCTGCTGGCTGAGCAGCAGCATCAGATACACGAACAAAGTGCTTATCTGCAGTACAGTTGTTCCATCAGCTTAAAATCCACTTTTTGCTTGCTCTGCTGATGCTCCAATAACTTGCCAAGTGAACAAGTGTGCATCTGGAAACCACCCTGCTTCATTAGAACTCTACCGTGCTCAGATTAATAAAGACCAGTATTACCAACAGAGGCTTGTTTTCTGGAACCAGTGTCAAATTAATAGGCTTACAGGCCTTTCAGATATGGCTTACTCAGCTGCATCTTGGAGTGTATTTAACGTGTCCACCTTTAAGATTCAAAGCTTTTAAGTGTGCCCAGTGAGAAGCACACTGAGAGGAAGTAACTCCACTGATCATGGATTCAGGGTCCTTCAGCACCAAACCAAATACAGCAAAGGAGGCTTTTGCCAAACAAATGTGACCAACTCTTTATGTAAGTAACGCAGCCAATGGCTGTTAAAGCCTAAAGTGAAATTACTTCCCTTAGTTCTACCTATCACCCAATGGCCCTTGTAAACACCTTGTAGGGGAAGTATTTTGAAGAAATAAGAAAGGCTTTAAGTCTCCTAATAAAAACTATTCTCATATAAACATACTCCTGCCCTTTAAAGGAAATGACAGCCTATGACATCATGTTCCAGGAGCTTTCTGTGTCTGTTAAGAATTTTTAAGATACAGATACTAACTCTAGAGCAAAATGTCATCAATACATACACTTTAACATCTTAAGGAGTAGAATTAGTCTAAGAAGAAAAATCTCCTAACTTTGCAATTTTTTCTCCATTTCTAGATACTGATTGTACTGAAGCTCATAATATTCACTTTACCAACAGAAGAGGGACGCTACCAGCAATTATCTGCTCACAGAGAAATATAAAAGCTCCACAAGGAACAATACCTCCAATTACTTTAGGAATAGATTTAAGTACTAATTCTTTTAGTCTGAAATTTTTAAAGGACTTACGAGTTAAATAACAGTTTCACTAACCACTCAAAATTTCACAATATTAAAGAAGTTCCATAAAATTTTAAAATAATAAAACATATGTCATCTTGATGACACCAACAAATTCATGTGAAGTACTCTTTAAGACAAATACTCAAAAGTCAGTGAGTCTTGAAGCAAGATTTCAAGTACTCAGGTAATTTTCAGAGATCCCTCCAAGTTTCCTTCCTGATGTCTTTTTTCTTTTTTTCATTTTATTTTAGAAGTGTGCACAGAAGTGGAGCCACAAAGTACAAAATATTTGTGTAATACAATATGGAGGAGGGAGAAGAAAAAGCTTCCTTACCAGTATTTGGAGTTCTTCTTATGAATATTCATGATCTCTCAGTCTGGTCTGGAAAACATCTCTTTATAAAAATCATAGAGCATATATGCATGCCCTTCTCCATCATGCTTATCCCAAAGGCACATAAGGAGGAGAATATCCAGGACCATGTAAATTTTCCTTTGGCTGCAGATACTAAATTTCAAATCCAGAAAAACTCTGTAGGAAAGAAGAGGAAATAAATGCATTTTCATATGACACATCTGGAAGAATCCCAGTTTAGTTCAATCTTCCAGTCTTTGAGAGTTAATCCCATTTACGTGCACATTGCAGACAGCTCCAAAGAGCTTCCTCTATTCTGGAAATCATGTCACAAACTATTTTGGTGCCATCTGATGTCCCAACAGCAAGTAAGGAACTCTACCACATGCCAAACCATTGCCCAAGGCCTCTGAGATTATATAGTGCACTGAGAAAGTATGAACGAAACCCCTGTTACTGGGTAACAGATGTCAGATACAAAGATGTTTCTCAAATGAGTAGCAAAGCACGTTTCATTTTAGGCCTATTAATTCATGAGTTTAAAGATTCTAATATATTATGGTTAACATCCAGCAGTCACCTATTCCCTGGAAAGTCTACTTCGAAGTGCCAGAGTAAGTCATATATAAACATATTAAATTTTAACAAGTGGATGCTGAACCACTGAAATCACTGTACCTCAAAATCACTTATTACTCATACTAATTTAAGGTAACACTCTAAAAATAAACCCCTGCTTCCTAAGACTAAGCTATGAATCACCATAATATATGAATCATAACTTCAAATGTAGTAATGAAAAGACATGGGAAAATAATACGGTTTGTTCGGGAGAGTGCTGATTATTCCATTTCACACAAGACTGAAAAAAAGCAAGTTTCATTACTTTTATATAATCATTCTAAATTGCAAAGCTCTCCACACATACAGCCTATTTAAATACCATTTTAACAATGTAATTGCTAGAGATCTTTTTCTCCATCTTCGTTCAAAAAAACTACACCAGTAACAACACCTTAATTTATTTTTGCTAGTCATTATTCTAAGAGGCTGACACCTGGTGGAAAGTCTTGTGTTTATATTCATTTATATCAGGGTACTCAGCTGGAGAAGGCCCAAGTGAATAATTAACTAATCAGTGGAAGAGCAGTGCACTTCCCAGCACAGAGGAGATCCTGAAGTTTCAACTCTGTGACAAAGACAAATTCACATGCAAGCATGAAAGTAAAAATTGGAAACCTTTAAAACTGTAACAGTAAAATATTAGTTCAATATTTTGACTGTAGTTGTCAATCCCTTATCCATTTTATAGCTGTGAATCAGCCAATAGACTGTGCTCCTCTGAATGTGTTTTGAAGCAGGGGCACGTTGGCACAGAGAATTTAATAACAAATTTTATCTAACATGGGATACCACCTCCAACCACATACCAGTGCCAGCTCTTGCACATACATTATCCTCTTCCCAGAGGAGTTAGTGGAATTAACCTTATGCAAGCAAGGCTACCTACTTAAGATGTAATATTACCCACATTTGCATTATGTTCCTTTGAAGTTTGAGAAACTTTGTATACATTCTTGATCCGAACTCTGATTCCTACACAGAGACATAGAATATAAAATCTCCTGAATTCTAATCTCTCGTTTTGGGGATAAGGTGTCCAGTGACTGGAATAAAAAGTACTGAACTTAATTTGCTCCCCACATACTACACAGATATCTTGGGCCTTAACATACAGGACATTAGGCTTTCACTGTAGGGGCAAGCACTCAGAAGTAAGGCACCCAGCTAAGTTTTCAAGATTCAAGTCTTTAACAGATCCAGCCATCATTTTCATAAAGAGGCCTTATGTTTATATGTATTTCAATAATTGTAGGGTAAGTGCAGCACAAGGCTGTGCATTTGCAGCTGTTCTTGAGCAACTAATCCTTCCAAGACAAAGAACTTCTTTGCACATGTGACATTTGTACCCCCCTGACACTTTGATTAAAAATGTAACTAATCTTACAAGAAGTCTTGCCCAAATGCAATCAATTATACTTTGTCTAAAATGAAGCTGTAGCACCTTTGTGGAAGAAAAATGAGAGGAGATGCTGGTTTGTGGAGGTTCTCTATTAATGAATGGACAGAGAACTGTGAATAGAGCAATTCAATTACCATTGCAGACAAATTAAAACTAATGCAGTTCTTCGCATTTCACAAGTTACACTTTCTTACTTTTTTACCCCAGAGACTAAATTGGACTTCTAAGTCTGCTGAATTATGCCAAAGATGGACTAATGAGCCAGAAAACTTCCATCATGTGTTTTCTCATCTTTTCTAATATATTAAATATATAAAATTTTGAATACTTTGAATAACACAAATATGGAACTTGGTCAACATTTTACTAGGTGCTGATAATCAAGGCTTTTAGTTTTTCATAGTGTAGTAATATATTATATGAAGTTGAAGCTGATGAAACTACTTCAAGCTAGATAAAAATAATTGATTCACAAATCAAAGTTGTAAAGCACAGTCAGGCTTTTTGCCTCTCAGAAATAATGTTGAACAGGTAGTAACAGGTTGCATCTGAAAACTGTGCTCATTTCTTCAAAAGATATATAGAAACTCCACATTGCCCCAAGCTATACTCTGCAATAGCTAGAGCAAGAAATACTAGAAAAGAATAAAAAATAACAGAGTAGATTAGAGGTAGTGGTCTAATTTTCTGGTCTGGTATGGTGTAAATGTAATTTTATTCTTAAAAATACATCAATACATAAAGAGACAGATCCCAAACCCATGCAGTCCTATTGACATTGTTCGAATCCCAGTTACTTGTAACAATCAGAAGTGTCACAGTAGAAAATTGTGAACTGAGATATTCATGAAGACAGGAAAAAACCTATTACAGGCTAAACACTGGAAACACACAGCCAGTTCAATGATCTGGAGAACCCTTTTGTTGTAACAATCCTGCAAAAAGCACTGACTACTTTGAAATAATAAAAAATGGGTGGAATCTTGAAATAATTTGGAATGACAAAAACTACACTCCTCTTTCTTAGATTCTCTTCTGGGACGCGACATGGCATGAAATAGATTATCTATATATTATTATATTACTATGCTTCATAGACCAAATGTTTAATACGTTTACTCTAACAGTACACATTTTAGGTTTGTCATTCTGGTTGGATGTTTAAAAAATAATATTACTGGAAAATGTAACTATTTTGACAGGGTATTTTATTAGCTAGATTTGCTTATGAATAAAAGTATTGGAAGACTTCTGGAGACTGAATATTATGTTATACTTGGCTCAGAGTTTGGTTTTAACTAGTGAAAGGCAAATGGGTATTACTAGCCTACAATATATTTTTTCGTATTATTTAAGGATAATTTATGCTTTTTTAAAAAAATGTGTACAAATCCTGAATTTATAAGGAACTTTCAGCTACAGTAAGTTTGCATTGCCTGTATAAGTGCAAGTAATACACTAGTATTTTGAAATTCTGTAATAGATTCATGAAATACCTCTGGTTCCTACAGTTGTCATTTGTTGTTCCTCACTACATGATATTTCCAAGGATGTCTTGTCACTGTGGTACTGACTAGAATCCCTAAGAACACAGTTCTAGAAATAAGGATGCCACTTGCATTAATGATGCTAAAGCATAACTTGTTGGCAGCTTTATAGGGTTTTGTAACACTCAAGGTGATGCAAACACCAAGTGCACAAAGCATGACTCACTACATTGGCAGGGTGTAGCCTTTGCCTAGCACATTTGTTACTTTCTTTTTAGATGAAAGCCAGTGTATTAATGCAAAATGGGATATAACCATTATATACTTAACTAAATTCTATTACATTTGTTATAACAAATCTAGTACTACTTACAGCTTTTTGGATTTTTCTTTTTTGGTGAGTATGTATAAAACCAATACATTAAAAAAAAGAACTTAAGATCACTTCTCTGTTATGATATGAGCTCCTTATGCCCTTCTAGAAACACTGCTGCTCTTAAAGATCAGCAAACCTTCACTTTTTGTCTGTGCTAAATATATCCAAGTGGCAAGTGGTAGAGAAATCACACAGGAGTAAAAAAAAAAAGGTACGTTCTAAATACTTTTAAAACTATTGCTAATAGCAGAACAGCCTAAGCATTATGCAGATGACAATATTTTTTTTCTCTGTCTTCTGGTAAGAATCAACATGAATTTCAACTAGAGATATAAAAAGCTGGCATAAAGTTAGTTTTACCTCTTGACTCTTTCGTATCTGCTCAACTGAACAGGAGAGAAAAGAGTTATGTATCTTAAATTTGAAAAAAGTTGAGGATACAAAATGCAGATATCTCAGAGCAGGAACATGATCTCTCTCTAAATGAGGAATATTAATTCGTCTCCATTTGGAATTCTTCTCCATACTGGGACTCTTGAAGTTTAATCTTTTAAAAATTATTATTCATAACAAAACAGCCAAGTTAAGCATCACTTCAAAACTGGTAAAAAAAACCCTTCACACTTGTAAGTAGTTTGAGAACAACTTAACTCATGTATAAAAGGTTAATTTAGCAAATTATTTGTTTCTGGACACAATTTGATCACTGTGGCAAAATTAGGATGTTTGCAGGTCATTGTTATGTTTGCTATCTCTACAACTAACATGCAGAATATAAATACTACAAAAACATCAACCTGAATATTAAGAGAAATACAAGATCTGAGAAGGCTTCGAAGTTTCTGATTTTAAAGAAGGGTACCTGAGTTATCACAAATACAGTAGACAGCAGATAAAATACCCAAACCTAAGGAAGTGCAAGTCTGGGCTTCAGTAACTATAGGCATTCTGATAGATCACAACAGTATATATGTTTCTAGATGTTACAACTGCATACAAAATCTAATATTTATGAGTCAAACTACAAAAGAAACAGCTTTGTACTTGAAATAAGTTCAGAAAGAGCAATTTTGAAAAAGAAAAACACATTCCCTGGATTTTCTATGGATATATTTACATATGTGTGTCTCATCAACGTGTCGTAGAATATGCTAATAGTTAGAGAACTAACACATTACTTGGAATGATTCTGTATTCTTTTAGGGTTTTTTTCAAATTAGTTACATCAAAATGATCAGGAATACAACTGGAAATTCTGAGTAGGTATTTACACATAAAAAATGCTGTACTTTTACCTAATACCAGTTAGCTGAGCTATATGATACCATATGTGTTCTGTTATCTACACAAGCAGGAGTGTTCTATGACAATAATTGGTTCATGGCTGAAGCCATAAAAGATGATGAGCAGAAGACTCCAACTATAAAAGCACTTTCCAGACACTCCTAGACAAGAAGCAGCTGATACACTTTGTCTGTACCCTGCTGTTACACTGCTTTTAAAAATGCAATGAAATGAAAAACATTTGGAAACATATTTTCTACAACAATATTTGCTACAATTTTTTGAAGTTGCAGATGAAAAGGAATATTCTTGGCTACAAAAGCAAGGACATTCTGGTTTGTCTGGATAGAAGTGACAAAGAGGTCAAACTTTCTGTAACTGAAGTTTCTACTGCACAAGGAAACAACTGCTCTGGAGAAGGTAGCTGTCGCAGTTCCTAAGTCGTAAGGAAGAGGTATGCATAGTATCAAATAATGTGTTTTATTTTGTGTGTGGAGATTAAGTCCAAGTTGTAGATTGTGGGACTCACATCCATACAAATATCTCTCTGCATGGTAATGCCAAACATAGATTGAAACAGAATTTATTTGTGATTTTACATGGAAAATATTCTGTGCTCATGAGCTGGAGGGGAACCACGGTGTGGCCTGGCCAAACGCTCAACCTCAGCAATCAGAACAAGGATCCAAGAGCAGATCAAGAAATTAAAACTGCTTTGCAGTTTAACTGTATTCTAAATAATATTCTATGCACCTATTCCTCTGTCTACTGCAAAGACAGTTTAAGCTTAAAATTAAAAATTAGGTGCCCTCTACTGTACCTTTGCTAGATGCCCCAAGTTTTGACAGGAGTTTAAGCAGCAAATTTCTGGATATGTGCTGCATATTTATTACCTAAGCAGGAATCCTAACTATGACTAAAACCATACATTATCTTCTTGTAAAAAGTAAAAGCTGTGATTCCGAAAATACAGGATACATACCTTCTAATAGATGTGTATTCAAGAGAGATAATGTTCCATGTTTCAGCACACTCAAGTTTTTCTTACTTTGCTGATGGAAAACAGGCCACAAGAGGAAGTACAAAGAATTCCAGAACTAGTATATAGTTGATATACATCTAACTTAAAAATATCAGATTGTCCTTTGTAGTGGTCATTAGTTAATATTTAATAAAAACATAAGAGACGTACTGTAATTTAGATGGTCGTCCCTGAAAAAGTTCTTCCACGGGTTTATGGAACTATCTATGACACACAGACACACAAAAAAAGCTGCAAGTCTTCAGATTTACAAGGCTGCAGTTACATGAGCCAGTGAGCAAACTGTTCAATATCTATTTGTCAAGCACGCTGGGCTCATTCCTTATGACATCTGTTGTTAGCTCTCCTCCCAACAAATCTGGTGAGAAAGCATGTAGCAACATGAAAGAATAGAGCAAAAAAGAATATATATAAAATGACCTAACAAAGGAGCTGAACTACACACTGGATATCTCCCTTTTTTACTTCTATAAAAAGGGGAATGGTAAAACAAGAGAAAAAAAAAATAAGGAAAAAAAAGTGCCAACTTAGGAAAGAAAAAAAGTCTTACATTGAAATTTTAACTCTAATTATTTTCTTGAAAGGAAAGAGGGAAGAAATGGGTAAATGGGGAACTTCTTCAGAACTTCTTCAGAATGTGTCCAATCTTCTGTAACTTAAATTTTTCCCTTTTAATTCTAATCAGCAACATCCCTTGTGAAGTTATTTACGGTTTCTTTCCAGTTATGTATAAAAAGTAAAAAGACTACAATCTGAAATATCTTTCTATTTACATCAGTATCTCCACAGACAACATTGTTATTCTTGAGCTATTTCAAATTCAGATTAAAGTGAAACTATATCCAGTCCTCACTAGTAATTTAAAAATCCTCCACTCATGTGTGCCAGGTTTTATATATTTTGGAACACTTGCCAGAAACTGTCTGCTTAAGACAGGGTGTTTTAGAAAAGGGAATTGTATGAGAAAGAAAATGAATAAAACAATCACAAAAATATTTTATTCTTCTGATTGAATTTTTATCTCATCTCATTATCATGCATTTGCTTATTTTTATTCTAAAGCCAGTGATATGAATGCTGATATGCTTATGTTGGTGCAGCTCCAGCCTACTACATAATGTAAGAAACTTGAACACATAGACTTTAAATGAATAGATCTTTTGTGTCTAGGGAGTATTTCAGAACTGGGCTAAAGAACTAAACTGAATACCTTAAAATATAGGAAAAGGTGATTGGTGACAGATGATAAATTACCTACATAATTCACTGTTGCTCTTGGAAAGCTCTACTTTGATCTGCTGCCATATGTGGATATTTGCTGTCCATGCTCCTATGACAATGACCAGCAAAGTCAAAACCAGCACCATAAAGGTGGTCATTGACAGTAAGTTTACTGTTACTGTGATAAGAAAACTAGTGCAGGAAAAGGTTTGGTTATCGTTCAATGAGAAGATTCACCATGTACATAGTTAAGGTTATTGACAGTGTTCTGTGCATCTAGAAGGTGAAGTCCAGAGTCACTCAAGCATTTGAAAAACAAGGAGTGAAGAATTACAGTACTGCAGATTTGTATGTCTAAGAAGTTAGAAGCTGTAGTGTCAGGATAAAAACTGAAGCAACCTTAATTCTGCCCCTTCAAGTGGCCACTTGAAAGAGTCACTGTCCTCATGATTGCAGCTGTAGGTCATGGAGGGATTGACTGGAGCAGCTTCCTAGGGCTGCATTAAGAAATGAGATCCAAAGACCAATGGAAGGACAGTAACTGATTTAACTGATATTAAGAATTCGTCTAGGAAGTCTGGTCAACATGTTACCTCACTGAATTTGTCTGTGCCAAAGGAAACATATATATATCACTTAGATAAATATAGCACTATTTTGACATGAATATGCCAAATTCACTGCTTTTATGAATATTATGAAAGTGTAAGTACTTAATAAATATTTTTTGATGTATGCCTATCTTAGGAAACATCTATAATCTATATATAAACAGAAAATGACATCACTACAGCTATATACAAATATCTACTAAGACATTATATGATCTTTCATACTGCTAATTGAAGAAATTGACACTGGCATTTAATGAATTCTATTGTTTCTGCTGGTGAACTGTAGTATTCAACATGGTTACCTGTTTTCAAAAACTTGTTTTAAGGTAAATCACCAATTTGACCAGAAGTACAGCTATTAAACGTTATTCAAGTTACTAAAGCTATTTGGAATCCTCTGGAAGTAAATATAGGGAGACACTGATTCAAACAAACACATTTACAACAAAACTTTGCACACAATTACTCAAAATGGCTGAAAACAGATGAAAGTTGCATATTCTTGTCTTTAAGAAGAACAGAAGAGTTTTTACTTCAACAAAAATGTTCTCCTGCAATTAACTATGTGATATGGAAGCTACTTTACTTTTCACTTGCTCCATATTTTCTGCATTTAGTTTTCATGAGCCTTCCAAAGCTCTTTTATAACTATAGTTTCCATGATTGTAAGGATTATAAATTTTATGGGTGAAGAATCCCTAACAAACATGCTGGAACGTGTTATTGGCATGTCACTTCTCCTTATAACAACAAGGTAGTGATGAAAGCCAGATGTAATTTCCCCAATTCTGATCTACTGCAGTTTCTAAATCGGATACATGACAGACAGTTCAATATGAGGCATAAGTCAAGGTGTGCCAAGACCTCTGAGAATTCAATGAACAAAGACTTCCTCAGATTCCTAGGTATTAATATTTGTCAGACGTTTCTATGTTATGTTGGAACACACCTTACAGTATTTGATAACAATATTACATAGAACTAAATGCTGAGGCTTTTCTGAATAAAGGTTATGAAAACTTTGTTTAGAATAATTTCAGGGTACTTTATGATTTAGCTGAATTACACTTGTCACAAACATCAGGAGTTGCTCAAAAGACTAGATCTATATCTGTTGGGAGATGGGCTTCTTTATTTACAACTCTCTGCTCCTAGTTCAGGGCTGTTCCAAGAGACTGACATAACAGTGATGTTGAAATACAATCTATTTTCACTGGTCACAAGTTCCTGAACTGTGAGGTGCAGGAAATCACAATGGCTTTCACCTCAGGACCACTGCGATCAGCAAGGATTAGTAGAGAGCCATAATAATGATGACAGAACTGGGAAACCAGCCTGAACTGAGGGTTTAAAAGCTGAGTGTTTATCTCCACAAGGAAAGTTTAAAAGAGACTCAAGTCCCATTATCTAAAACATATCTGAGACCAAAGAGGACAAATGCACACCTTTACAAGTATGCAGGAATACTTAGTTGAAAAAAACTATAGTCTACAGAAGCAACCACAGCTCTTCAGAGCCAAAACTAGATTTTATATTATGCACAACTAGTTCAAAAAGTCACCATGTCATATGGAGCATAAACAGGAATATGTCTATACATAACAGGGAGCAATCCTCTTTCTCCACTAATTGATAAATCTCTGTTACCATGCATCAAGAAAAATGATGGGATTCCTGAAGAGACTGATGCAAGAATGAAGAGAGTGAACATGATTTTTCAAGAGTCATTATAATGAAAAGCATTTTGAAGTGTAACCTGTTAAGCTGGTAAGGAATTCAGGGCACTATACTTATGTGTAGGACTACTGCCACAAACAAACAGGAGCTTTTAAAGAACTGAAGGACCTGTGGCTGGACCTGCACTGCTCAGTGACCAATGGTCTGCCATGCTTCTCTCATCCTCTACCCTGATACTTGCAGATACATGGTGATGGGATACATCCAGGGTTTCTAATAGGATGAGAGTCAACAGTGCTGGAAAATTAAATTCACATGCTATTAATAAATCATTAACTGGAATTCTCCCCTTCAGAGCAACTCAGAAGAAATGCCACCAACTGATAGCTTCTGCAGCAGGGAGATCTATATTTCTGGATGACTTCCATTACAAGGGCCTGACCACTTAGGATCATTACATGTTTCATTTTTCATACATTTCATTTCTACTTTAGCAGAAGATAATAACATCCACCGAGATGACCCAACTTCAGATAATTACTACCAAAATTGGTCCTACAATTTCAATTGGAAAAAGTCATCTTCTTCACTGTGCTCCATGGGTGCATTTCAGCAGTGACTGAAATAATTGCAAAGAAGTTTAAATCTGAGACTGAAGAATTAAATATTTGCAAATATCTCAATTATTTCTGGTTGAGAAATATTCAGTGATCATTCTTTATTTATACTTTTACTTGCATTCACTTGGAGGACTAAACAGTTGCATTCCTACTTCTTCTTGATACAAATTACAGTACTTATGTGGAAGTGGTCTTAAGTCACATGTTACAACCCACTTCCACTGTTACGGACCAATCATAATCACAAAATCAGTGAGTATTTTCCCACTGACTTAAGCTGACACTGAAAATGCTTAAGTATAATCAACATGTGGACACCAAAATACTGTTTTTCTGTAGAGTTTGGAAAGAGGTTCACATCTAAGCAGAATTAAGAGCATTTAAAAGATAGCTTAAATTTTCTTTTTGGGCTTTACCACACTGGACTCCCTGAGACTGGTGATTTCCCAAAAAAAAAAAAAAAAAAAAAAAAAAAAAAAAGGTGAATACCTTGAGATTCTTAGGCTAATTTATCACACTAAGCATTCTCACATGGTCCACAGAAAAGAACTGACATTTTAGTAAACAATTTCAAAAGTATTTTCACTATTTAAGGACTACTAGTAAGGAAATGTCTGAACCCTGCAGGATGTTAAGTGTTTCTATTTTATGCAACCTCAGATGACGAGACAGCTAGGAAACATTTATAAGCACAAACCAGACGGACTGCTTTTTTCTATCAAAGTCTGAATGATTACTCCTCTAAAAAAAATAATAAAAAAATAAATCTTTAAAGATGCATAATTAATTAAATATGCCACAAGGAAACTAGGGTACTACATGCTGTATCACAGCCAGAGTATTCAGTCTGTAGGTTAGAACAGGAATCCTATAGGAAAAAGCTTGCCGACAATTTCCTGGTCAGGCACAAAGTGTGAACACATTATTAAAAATATGCTTGGATGACCCAAAGGTTCTTTTTGCACATCATTGTTCTTTCTGAAGAGAATACTTTCAAAAACGTATATGAGAAATTGCTGAGTAACACTGAAGTTCCTGGTGAAGCTGCAGAAGTAAGTCCTCAATGGATTTTGAAGATAGCGTAAGGAAAAAAAAAATAAAAAAGGAGGGATGGTTGGGGGAAGGCTGGGGTGGTGGTGTTTGGAAACAGAAGTAATAACTCGGTCTGAAATGTAAGATAAAATAGTTCTTAATTCCATCCAATCCATAGCAGTACAGAGACAGATTAGGATTCATTTTCAGGAAGTGCTGGAAAACAGAAGTGTCCCTGTGTATCCTTATTCAAGTAGACTCCAAGTTTTCTGTCATTTCATCTGTACAGATACTGTGTTACTAAAATCTTCTCTGGAATTCACTGATGTCTGCTCTGAACTGAATATTTAAACTGTTTGTGGATAGTTTGCAATTGGTCTTGAATTTCAATTGTTTCCTATCCAGGCATCCAGAGCCCAACAGAAGCCTACCTGAAAATCCAGTACTGAAAAGCAGGTTTGTGCATCTCATCCTCAGGGTTATTCCACAATACTGTAAAGCTTGTTGAGGGTGAACAAAACATCATATGATGTTGTTTAGTTCTGCCAGAGCTTTTTATAAACTAAATTTTGCAAGGCATTGTAATTAGAGACACTCATTAGAGATGTTTAAAGAGATGTTGAAGAAATTGGAAGGGACTCATAACATTATTTCCATATGTTTAACTCTTTTACTTATACAGCTGTGAATCATTTGATACCCTAGCACCAGGATACAAAAGACCTTCAGGATCCACAATACTTGCTTTTTCAAAAGGACCTGGTTACAGAGAAGCTACACTACATTATCAACAATATTAACAGAAGAAAGCTTTTAGAAGTTAGAACAGAAAAAAAATTTTAGAAGTTATCCTACTTTACTGAATTTATCACTAAAACAATGGTAGGAAAATTCATGGACAAAATAGGGTGTAAAGGTTTAATTTTAAATGCAAAATGAAGATCATACAGGAACACGCATTGTGCTCAGCAGACAACAAATATGAAGCTGAAAGTTTTCTACTGAAGTATTAGTTTTTGGAAAAAAAAAATCAGGACTGGAAAAATGTAGGTATGGCAAGCTAGGCTGACACTGAAGACAGAAGTCTTTAAGAAACTCAGAAAATTTAAAGACAGACGGAGATCCGTATTTTGTCTTATACACATAAATACTATGGTTACATTCCTCACTTTAAAATTAATAGCACTTCACTGTGTTCCTCCTAGAACTGGAAGAACTACCAGGAAACCAAGGTGACTTTTCAAGTGTAGTCAGTCAGTGCAAGCTCCATGAACTGCATCTCCCCTTTATATCATACCTAGCAAGTTGTACAAAAGCCATTTTTGCTGTGCTGCTAATTTAACTTTTAGATTGTGATGTCTTGGGTATATTGATAATCAATATCGTCTGCTCTTTGTTGTTTTATAGAACTAAAGTATAGAGTGCTATCAAAATCCTTTCCCACAACAGTCCCAGCAAAGTATCTTCATATTCCTGTAAGATGTTTTTTTCTCCTTTTAGACAGCAGCACAAAACTGATGAGGTGCATGAGCAGTTATCAACACCCCAAGAGCTGTTAACAATTGTTGGCAGGAGTATCCATTAAATAGGTTCTATCTTGAATGAAGTATCTTCCAAGAAAGCTGAATAGTACTGCAGATAAGTCTATCCCACAATACAGACTCATTTTTTGGCTCTCAAGAAGATAAAGAACTGTTCTCTGGGATTTTTTTGGCAACCTTATTGGAATGGTGTTTTGGAAAAGATTCAAGATATACTTGAATTCTCATTCACTGGGAACATATCTGGAGATGAGCAGTATCTATCTCCGGAATTTTTTACTATCAAAACATATTTGGCAAAATTTTCGATTTACTTTAAAGATAAGGAGGACTACAACTTATTTGAAGCTAGGAATAAATTAGCTCAGGTACAGCATCTTTTTCTCAATTCTAAGCACTTCATTTCTGAAAGCACACTTGCCCACTGTAATTCTTTTCAAGGTTCTGGCTCTGTCATTGAGACAGGCAGAATGAAAACAAGAGACAGGAATTGCTCGTTTTCCCCAGTCCTGGCTCCAAAAGAAAACTTAATTTCACCCAGAAGATTTTTACCCAACTCATGACATGGATATTATTTAAAAACAAACAAAACAAAAACCCCTCAACAACAGAGGCTTAACCTTCCAGTTATTCTAGAAATGAAAAGGCAAGTTCATTGCGATGCCCTGAAAACTGGTTAGATTAGCTATGGTCATCTCTTCAATGGATTTTGGGCAGAAACAATGTACATCTTTGAAACACCCCATTTGATTTTAAAGGACATTTTAGTTTTAGCATGTGTTTTAAACTAATTAGAAACCATTTTGTTGCAGCATGTGTGGTGCTGTATTTTTACTCTGTTTATCTAAGGCAAAGAGTAACATCTTACCTAGATATAGTTACTGATTTATCCTTGGGTTTTTTTATGTCTTGAAATTTAAGTGATACTGGAGCTGCCCTGTCCAATACACTTTATTATATAGGTATATACACCAATAAGGAAGGATGTTTCCTACCTCCAAGAGCAAGTGCTGCTTGCTAGGGAGAAGGGGAGAACAAAGACAGAGGAAGGAAACAAATTAATATACTTAGGAAAAGCAGCAGAATCCACCTCCTAGATTCTATAGATTCTAACTTAGTGCTCTATAGGCTCTGATGCATTTATTTACATGGCTCATTCTTAGAATTAGTCTGCTTGTCACGAAAAATTTGGTTCACTAACTACTGCATGTAAAATGCTTGCAATAGGCAGTCTCTTTAATTTTATAAAGTATACCGCTTTCCTTCCATTTAAAAATTTGGTCTCAACACTTAAATGGATGATGAGTGTTCCCTAATTATGAGCAGAGAAATAAGTAACTCCATTTGGAAGTGACATGAAGGAAGTAAAAGACACATTTCTGTTATCAGGCCAGAGATACACCAACCCTCCCTCACTGGTGTTGCTTTGGCTTGGTTTGGCTCTTGGAGCAGCACACATTCCATGAATCAAAACAAAGGACCTTCATCAATTCTGTAACATTGTCCTTTTAAAGAAAGATTCAATGAAACTGTCCATATGTTGGAACTACAGTCAGCACCATTGTTTCATTTTCTCAATTTTTTTCAACATATGCTATCCCCTTCCTTGAAAACCCAGATTTCTTTCTAAGGTATTTTTTCAAAAAGGATCTCGCAAAGTCTGTAAAAAAAAAAATATATATCTCTTATCTTGTTTTAAAATGCACCTTTGATGCTTCAGTTTTAAAAGTTTTAAACCAGTATTTAATTAGAACTATTTCAGGAAAACCTGATCAAAACGAAATATAAAAGATAAGAGCTTTTGCATTTTATGAAGAAAACATCTAGCTAAGATGAAGAAAAGTGCTTTCCTTTGTACATTTGATAATAAAATAACCTTTCCTTCTTTCATTACTAAACCACGGTAGTGTACTTTTTCTTAACACTTTTTAACCTTAATCTTTTATGAAAAGAATTTTATAAATGTCATGGAAAGATAGGACCAGGTCATAGCAGGTATAATGAGAGACTGGTGCTACTATAGAAGCTCTTGCAAGCAGCATTGCTAGTGTATCTTTGCACCTTTGCTACATACTTCTGGGTCTCGAAAATACAGGATAACAAAAGAAAGTGTTATTTTCAATTTTAAGTATTTTTTTACAGTACTGACCACTACAAATACAGAAAGGGTGGTTGGTGACCTATGGATGTGCTGCAAAGCTAATCTGTCACCGACAGAGATGAACAAAGCAATCAGCAAACCCCAGCAAAAAATTACATATCCTAGGCTTTGTACACTGCTGCAGACAAAATAACAGCTGTCCTTAATAGAATAAGACTGCTAGGAGAGATCACCATTTGTTTCTTGGTGTTAGTGTCTCCTTCAACAAAAATAAAGAGCAATAACAGAGGCAAAAGCTTGGTTGCTGAAAAGAGCACAGGCTCTCAAGGGGATTTGGGAATTAAGACGTCTTTAGGAGGTCTTCCTAAAACATAGTGGTTCTTGAAACCTGAACAGCGTTTCAATACATGAGATCTCAAAAGAGAGGGAGAGAAATTCTTTTAGGATATCCTGTAAAAGTGTCTTACACAAATAACAGTTATACTCCTTGTGACTTTTTAAAAAATAGCTTGGTTACTGCCGTGCAGTATTCAGGTGAAATAGTTAAATAGTAACCACTACTACAATCAAAGAAGAAAATAATGCAGACACAGAGTATGAGGTAATACATTTTCACATGACATTTTAGAAAGCTGTATATTTAAAACCAATTAACACAAAATAAGAATGAGCAGGCAAGATGAGCAGCGTTCAGACAAACACTCGGGGACCCTGGCATGAGCAGCAGAGGAGCTCACTGGTAGTGCAGGGTCACCACAGAATAGCTGCATTGTTCAGAGATGGCAGGAAAAAGAAAACACTCTCACTAGACTGTCAGTCTGAATTTGTGCTCTCCTTACAGAAAAAATGTTATGTAGATTCATGTACTGCACCTGATTCATTTCTGATAAACCAGATTTTAGCCTGAAAAGCAGAAGAGGAAGCCAAATGCATAGACCTGTGGGTTGGTACACGTGCCCAAAACAGTTTTATCTTCTGGAAAATGCCTTCCTGACATCCAAGGGAGAGAAAGAGAAACTCTCAATTTGTCATATGTTTCAAAAGAAACTCAGCAGAGAGGAAGGGACAGTGGTTGTGGTTTTTTTTTATTTTGTCATTGACAGCAACTTAAACTATTTATTTCCTTTTCTATCTTGCCTAACATACACAATGTGATCTCACTGCTGACAGTTTCTCTTTAGTATCTACAGAGCATTATTAAAAAATTATTGGTAAAGATGTGAAAAAATGGTCCAAAGTGATGCAAATGTCTTTGATGAGGGTTTCTGTGTTATTTTGTCATCACAGGAAAAACAGTGGTGCAGTAGCGACAGTACTACAGGTCCCCACTGTTTGATCACTCTACTGGATACCATGAAACATAATTGATAAATGTCAGATCTGCTTTATACATGAAGAGTTTTCACTGTGAAACACTGCTCTTTGAGCTCAGCATAAGAATTAATTAAAAAGTTGGTACCAAAGATAACATCCTCAGCAAGCAGTATCTATTGATCTCTCCAGCAGCACAAGAGAGACTGATAGGAGATTATAAAATGTTCACATTGAACAAAGCCAATTGCCACAACTTTTCCCCATCTTAAAAATATAGAGTAGCAAATCATCAAGAAACAACACCAAGCTAACACTGGTGTTTCTCTGTATTCTACTGTTCTTTTTCAAGTTCTATCTAAACCCCTCAATTTTAAAAATATGTTTATCTTCCACTTGTCTCCTGTGCTATTATTTTCATTTAGAGATTGGATTATTAAATGCTTTCACTGCAATGTGAAACCTTATACTTCCCACATTATTCCACGCCTTGGCTTTTCTGTACTTTCTTCTCCTATTCTACTTTTTAGCATGGGTCTGAAAAATTTAAGTAGACATACCAGCAAATTCTTCTGCAGATTGTGTTATTTTAATTTCAAGAGCAATTTCTTGACATTCTTCTGCTCATTAACACTTCTTGTAAAATTCAGAGTGCATGGGTTGCTCAGCCAACACCTATGTTATTTAATTTGGGAACATCTTAAGAGATACGAGAAAGCGTTTGTATGAAAAACCCTCTCTTTTTGCAATTTTTAAAAACAATGAGATGTCGGTATCACTGTCTCTGTGATGAAAAGTTTGAAAGAGTTGCAGAACTACTCCAATGGAGCTTTCAAAACACTGGATCATATTATTAAGATTGCTCTCTCAGTGTTTAAATTGTTTTAAAGGCTTGCACGCTCTTCTGAGGGAGAAAGCTACTCTTGGGGGCTCTTGCTGAAGCTGCTGCTTTTCTATTACACTCAGGAATGTGCAGGGCCAAGGGCTCACACATCACGTGCAGCCTCATCATGTGCTGCCCACTCCAGCTCCCCTCTTCCCTGCTTCAGGGCTCTGTGCACTCCTATTGAAACGCAGGCGTCTGCTCCCACTGAACAACCCAAGGTTCAAAGACAATGCTCTGTACAGGTGTTTTTTAAAAAAATAGCTGTAATCACAGACTGCCAGCTTATTCCATGCCCTCAGACTCTCATGCAGCTCAATTTGAGAGCACTCTTAGACCTTAGCTTTCAGGGATTTTCTAATTTAATTTTCTTATTATTATCCAGTTATAAACCACACATGCTAGGAGGATGTAAGAATACAGTTATCAGGTCTCTCAATTAAGACTGGAAAAGAAAGTTCTAGGGAAGGTCACATACTATGTGTGTTTGGATTTCCAGAGTTATAATGAATGCTTTTTACTTTCTGGGTCAAGGAAGTAACAGTTGATATTACCTGAATGAGGCACATCATGGTTCAAAAGAAATCCTTCTTCAGGGAGAACAAAACAGTGTTTTTTGCTATGGTTCTATTATTCACCTCAGTTTTAAAAACATGTTATTGTATTTTCAAATATGAAGTGAGACCTTCCATTTCTGAGACCTTTCATTTGTGAAACATTGTTTTCTGTATTGGCAAAAAAACCAAAACAACAAACTAAAAGCCTATCTTTTTATAGCACAGTTTAATTCTTTTGCATGGCAAGATTTTGGACCAACACCATCACAGCTTAGTACTTTTATTAATCTAAACTGAATTAGTTATTGAGCCTTCCACTTATTATTTTATTCACTTATTGTCAGTGACTTCTATTTGGAGCAAGGGTGTAATTCAGAAGAAGAGCCAAGTCCAGAGCATTAAGTGTGTTGGGTATATCAAGGCCACGTCAGGATGAAGAAGAAGTGATCAGCCAGGAACAACATGGCTAGAGAATAAAATGCAACCAAATTGATCTTTCTTATAACTTAGTCATTGCATATTCAGGCAATCAGGGGACATGGGATCAGCAGTTTTTAGGATTAAGACTTACACAATCAGACTTAACTCTTTTTAATGGGTTACTTAAAAGTTAATAAAAACACAAAGATATAAAACATCATATATATGAAGAAAAGGAAATTATCTGATCACTGCATAAAAAGTAAGTAGAAAATCCCATTTTTAGAACATTCAAAATCTTGAGAGGTGTCATGGTTTTCAGAAAAGATACAGTGGATCTTGTAAGTTATGTGAAGAGACAAGCTGGCAAAGCAGATAAAAAGGTTGCTTGGTTAGCAGCAGAGGACTAGAGAAAATTTGTTTGGGGCAGTACTTATCTAGTTATGGCCTGAAAAAACTATTTTTTTCTACGTAGCATGCAAATATATTATTCAAAAAGAAAAACTGTGTCTGAATTTATCTCCCAGTTTTCTGTTATCTTTGTTAGTACTAAAAATGATGGTTAAGAGATTTCAAATGGCTTTTTACACTGCTTGTGGATTACATGTTAACACGGTGATCTTCGCCACGTGTTGCCAACATCCTCTCAGGTAACAGATCTTTTTCAGTGCTGAATCTCCTAGAAGAATTTCCACAAAATAAAATCTTTGTGGACTGTGTTAGGATTTTTCCCAGACAATGCTCTCAATTAGTAACTATAAATAATTCCATGTTTATTACCTTCCTTCTGCATTTTTTAATTCCCTAAGGCTCTGTTCAGAGTTCTAAACTTTTGGGTATTTACATGCTTCCCAGGGGTGGTATTTTCCAATAGTCCCAATTCAGATTTCATTGTTATGCATATGCTGTAAAAAAAATAAATTGGCATTTTCTCTGATCACTCAAAAGCTATCTGTGCTCATCTTTGCTTTAAAGCTGTGCCACTCAGCAGTTCAGCCCCCCACCCCCCACCCCCCCCAAAACACTGGTAAGACTAAAATCCTTTTTGCCAGCTTTCTTCAGCTCATAAAGTCTGTTTCCATCTCTCCTATTTATATTGCTTTTGATTTAATATCAATTTAAAGAGCATCTCCACCTGTGAATGGTTCGTTCACCTTTTAAGAGATCTGATAAAATATACTGCATTGCATCATCTCAGCAACATCTTTAAATAACTAACACACAATTGAAGATGCTGTTGCCCTCATGCCTTTGCAAGATACAAAATTAGTGCAATTACTTTTACTTTCAGGTTTGGCTAGCAGAACAGATCCATGGATTACAACAGATTAGCTGTGCATATTAGGTGTATTGAAATCCATTGATATGACTTCAGCATATAATGTCAAAAATTCCATCAGCCCATGCCCTTCCTTTAAGTAATCCTTGGCTAGATGCATGAAGAGGTAATGGAAAGATGTAATTTCTATTTGTCACAGAAATCCCAGTTAATCATTCTACCGCTTCATTAAAGGTGTAATCCAGCTTTGCCTACCACAGATCATGTAAAGCCATCAGAAATGGTAAATATTATCACTAATAATATGTAGAGTTTCATTTTTAATCTATCCACAAAAATAAATCTACATAGATTTCATATCAAATTGCAGCCCTAATCACTACATATGCTACTTTTCATAAGCACAAGAAGTAAAAAAAAAAAGTTATTTAAAATTTTCTAATAATGAAGGGCTATATCTACTGTAGTGGAAAAAACCCTAATCAAACAAAAAAACCTCACATAGTATTACTGACTTCAAATTCTAACACAAACTGAGAAACCAAGAATTGATATTTACTTGCATGATATGCAGCTCTATTCTTAAGGAGGATACCAAGAAAGCACAAAACCAGGAACAAGCATATTGAAGCTGAAGATGATTATTAAACCTTAGTGGGTAGCTGTGGTAGCAGATATGTTGTTAGTATCATGGTGATATTACAAAAAATACAGTACATAGAATAAAATTCTGTACTAGAAACTATTATGAGAGATATTCAGAGATGCTATAACATTTTAAACACCAGGATACACTGTGAAGTATTTCAGAGAACTTTAATCCACTCGTAATATATAAACTGGATAAGAAAAGCTAACTGTGCATATATAATCAATAATGTGGTGTGTGCCAGTTTAATGGGATATGTAAAAGCTTTATATTCTCTTCCAAAGTCTCACTTCAAAAAAAATTCAGGCACTCTTGCTAAGCTTACCAAAGTGATCACCAAACATCCTACATTTAGAAAGATACCATATTATGCATAATGTAAAATAACTACTGGATTAATCTATTTTTCAGAACTCCCCTCCAACATAATTTGATTGAGCATTATTATAAAACTTATTTTTCAATTAAACACTGCAACAAAATATAATTTGTAAAGGCTGACAAAAATTTGCAAGCATTTTCCTTTTGTTCCTAAATTGCATTAATTACATACTTTATGATCTGGGAAAACTTCAAACCTGTCCACCTCTCAGTATGTATAAATTATTATATGGCAAAGCTAAGTATTTAAAATATTGTCTGCCCCCAAGAAGCACACCTGCAAAGTTCTATAGGAGCAAAAGTAAAGGAGAGAAGACTGTTAAGTTCCCTTGGAGTCTGGCAGTGCTACACCCCCAAGCTATTACCTACTGAGATGAAGAACTCTATTAGCAAATTGTCATGCTCCATCCCTACAGGTGCTGGATGCAGGTTAAGCTGTTGTTAGCACACGCTGGCACAGATTGGCCAAGGCCAACTAGGATGTCTGGGCATGGCTTAGAGGATTGCAAAGACTCAGTATCATTCACAGTTGGAAATACCAGTAAGGCAACCCTGTTTCAAAAGGAAGAGAGTTCAACCATCTGGATGCAAGCCATACAGTAATCAATTAATATTAGCGCCAGACAATAGATCCTACCTTATTTTATACATTAATACAAATATAGTTTCTAGAGTCCTTCATAGCCTGATTTTCCAGCATTTCTGTGTTATGTTCTATGCTGCTCACTAAGGTGCAGTCATAAAGCAACATTAAAAAAAAAGCAACCCATCATATGAATGTTGAAAATAAATTATTCTGTTGCTCAAAGGAGCAGAAATTGTTAAAGACAATTAGGCAGAACAAGTAGTAGAGTAACTTCTTTCACCCTTAGGTCACCAATTTAAACTTGATTCAGCTCAGTGGTGACTGGAACTCATTACCTTCTGAAAGCCTTGCAAGATAAATCATGTCTTTGTCAAATAGCTCGTCACAAAGAAATGTCAACATCGCTAGATTTGGTATTCCGTGGTGTTAATTAATGCTAGTGTAATCAGGACAATGGCCAAATATTTAGTTTTATACTCAGGACTAAACTCCTGTTTGCACATACAGTTAGAATACCAACATAATTTGATGGCAAAAAGCATTTTCAGTCATCTCTAACGAGGTGAGGTCACCTCACCTTACTTACAGAAACAGTGTATGCACATGGAGATGAAACTCTCACACTTTTATTTTCAGACTGAAATACTGTGCTGCAAAATACTGCTAGTTTCTCAAGGTTCGAGTGTCTTAGACTATGGCTATGAAAAGTGAACAGCATTGTTATTTTTCTGTTACTTCTTGATTTCACCAAATTCACTTCTAAATTAGCCTGTCTTCAGGAGCCATTTGGAGCTGAAGGAGATCAAATTAGAAATGTAATATGGTGAATTTTAGAAAATAGCACTGGTAGTGAAGACTTCAAGAACTGGAAGAGATCTTAAGAGGGGTGAAATGAAATATAAGGTATCAGGAAAAATAGTTATATTTCAATTCCTGAACAGGGAGAAGAGTCTGGCTACTTGGTCATTCTTTAATTAGGTAGCACAATTTCAAGAATGTAAAAAAAGTGAACAGCAATAACTCGAGATGGTAAGTGGTTTAGCCACAAAGAAGATTTGAACAGAGAAAGAGTCAAGGGAAATACAATGCAAACTTGTTTGGGTTTGAAAGGAATTCATTTGTGAAGTAGGGTTTATTTATAAAAATACTTTAATTTCTCCTGAATTTCCTCCATCTATAGCTCAAAATTCCTATTGTCTAACACAATTTCCTCCTTCATGTGCTGAAGTTTTGTAAATATACGAATAATATACTGTTAAGTATTAACAACAGATGAAATCTACATCTAGCACTGATTGTCCCATGCGAGCCTAATATTGTTATTGATTCAACAGCAGATCATGGAATCTTTAACAAGTAGTGCTTAAAATCTGGATTTATATTCTCTTCATGATCTGTAACTTTTTCTGTTACATGTGCCTGCAGTTATGGACAAATCATGCCAACAAAACTAATACTGAGAAAAACTTGTCATTAGTCTGAGAAACTTAACTGAAAACAGAGAAGACAAAATAAACTCAAGATTTCCCTGGAGGGGGACCTGTGAGCTACATAATATCATTGAAGCTATGTCAGATCACTTTTCCTTTTAACATCCTAAGTGACTGACTAAAAGAAGGCCAGCTGGAACTAAATCTCTGCTTTTGTTTGGTTAGGCCAGGCTGTCAAGTCATTGCAGAGTAACTGCGTGATCCACAAGCATATTTCCTGATGTTATGAATAGCAACATAGCAGCAATGAATTCTTGTCACTCAGTTTATTCTGAGTTGCACACTTTGGAGGCTTACAGAGGAACAAGCTGCACCTAGCTGAACAACCTGGGATAGTCTCCTCCTGAGATTCCTATGCTGAGGCACAAAGCCCACTAGGTTTCACTAGAGTATGAGGATAAGAAGGCACCAAGAAAAAGGGTGTAAGTGATGCTGTAGAAAAAAAGCCTCAGGCAAATGTCCTGCAGTGAGAAAGATTCAGCTGCCCAAAGTCCAAAGTTTTACCCCTAATATAGTGCAGAAAAATGCAAAATTTCCTATTAAAACACAGATAGAAACACTACTTTTGTTAATGGCTTTTCCCTGAAAGGGAAGTGCACAATTTTTATCCTTTTTTGGGGGGGACAATAATTAAGCTTGAGTAAGTGTGCTCAGTATAAAGCACATGATAGTTTAAGTTCCTGAATATTCTGGTAAGTTAACCTGCAGTGAGGGAACTGACCATGGGCCTGAACTTCACAAGAGGACTGTGAAAGTTGGGAATCTCTCTGCAGACAAACTATTTAACAAGAACACATGATGCCACCTTTGAATAAAACAGTGCTGCAAACTGCCAAGGTCTCCAAATAGTCAATGTTGCTTGCGTATTACAAAAGAAAGATGTCTCTATGGTTAACATGAGGAAGATGTCTTACAGATTTGTTTGATGTATTTTCACCTATTCAAAAGCTCAGCCAGTCAGAAAAAGCATGCCAAAGAGGGTATTGAGTTTTCCTTTCAAGATGCCAAACAGGGATAGTCCCATTACCAACATATTGCTAAGTCTGTGTTATCAAAAATGCACGAGGACATAAAACATTTCTACTCTGCAGGATTATCTGTATTTTCTTTACAGACAAATCCCTGTTGTATCTAAGTTTTGTGCTCTCCAGCAGGTTGCAGTTCATCTTCCACACCAACACAGCACGATAAAATATATCTTCTTGTTCTCAGAATCAAGAATAAGTACAAATCTTTACACACTTCACTGTTTAAGTTGCATCTAAATCTAAAACTAATTTTTTTATTCCTGCTAACATTTTTTAACTTTAATTCACTCCATTTAAGGTTTTAGGTTTGTTATATCAGTTTCAGATTCTACCTGGAAAAATGTGAAGTGTTCTTCATAACAAAAAATGAAAGCTGGTCTACTGTCAGATGAAGCTACCAAGGAGTTAGAAGAGAAAGTTGAAATGAAGAACCAGTGCAGGCACTGGTACATCTCCAGACTTTGAAATATAAGGTTTTTTTCTCAAAAACAGTTTCCTGCAGGAGTCTTAAACTCCATCAGACTTCAGATCTGTGCAGCCGACATAGTCTTTAGGGAGATCAGTTAAACTACAGAAAGTAAAAGGTCTGACGTATTATTTGTGAACTACAGCAAACAAAAAGAAGAGCACTGAATTCCTGTCACCTGTAAATAGACTAGATGAGTGTCCCAGACAATTTGTCTAGCAAGGAAGGACACAGAAGACTTATAATTTCCATGGATGGATTTAATACTGTAACACAACTGGGCAGATCAAGGCAAAAATTGAACCAGGCACAAAGTGAGCTTCTCATCTCCTTGTTCCTACACACATACCTACACAAGCTTCTGAACCCCTCACACCTGCTCTTCCAGACAAGCATCCTTTTACAGCAAACTGCTGCTTGAACTGAGCCACGTTAAAAAAAAATGTGGCAATTCTGCAAATTAAACCCAAGTACAATGGGACTAAATAAATTTTTGGTTGTGTCCCCTGTTTTGAGTAAGGATTTGTAATAGCTTTTCAGAAATAAAAAGCCAGAACACAACCCACCCATTTTATAGCCTATGCTGAAACAAAACACAATAAAATAATAAGAAAATGACCCACCAGAGCCAGCAAGAAAAGCTATGTCCTTTCCTAATGTTCTGAAATCAGAGGTTGCCTTTTTCAGGAAATTTTATGGGCTATTCTTGATATTGCTCACCTCATTTGTGAGGCTTAATTACTATACTACTATACAGCAAAACAGTATCCACTATCCATTCAAGTAGAGAGCAGCAAGCTACGCCTGGGTGTAATCTAAAAAGAAAAATTACACTACCATAGCTCAATCTGCATCCTGTAATTTGCTTTTTTCCAGTACAGCCACAAAAGTTGGGCAAGTAATTCCACATACACTCATACACAAACCACACTTACAAGGAGATTTCCATACAATTAGACAAAAAGCCAATCAAGCTGGAGGACTAACAGCTTCCAGTGGCTGTGTAACATATAAAAGGATTATATATAACTTGCAGTGAACTGCTAACATGCTTGTTCCTTTACTTAATATCAATGAGAAACTATCTTCAAGGAGTTAAATACCCCCTGGAATGCAACCACATAAGCATCTAGTCATGCACATGTGTATGTTGGTGAGCCTGCCAAGCCAGTGTGACATGATTACCTATAGGTTTCTGAGCTAGGCATCTGCAAATCAACAGGGCCTGGTCTGCAGGCCTTGTTCTGCCTTCTGCAAAGCGGCTGGCCTGTTCTTACCCTCAAATCACATCACTATAGAACCATGATAAAATAACTTATTTCTGTGCACACAAAGCCCACAGGTATTTCTTCTTCTGTTCCCTCCTAGACTCTATATTTCTCATGTCTACTTCCTTTTGCTTCCCTTCTGTCTTACATCACATTTTTCCTTCAGGAACATTCTCATACATCTGCTAGGGTTTTCCAGGCAGAAGTACATAGTCAGTAAGGTTGTTTTCTAAGTCTAGACATTTAAAATAAAAAAAATAAAAATGGGTGAAATCCTGATTGCACAGAAGTCAATGTCAAAATCCTAATCCCTTCAGTAGTTCTTAATCCAAGGTCTTTTTCACACTATTTTTCAGACCTTTCATTAATTAATGCAATGTCATGTCTAAGTGTTTTATCTCAAAATGACTGTTCTTACATTCAAATTATAATGTGCAAAACTTGCAAGTTATTACAGAAAAAGAGTTCCTTTTTGGCATATACCATATCTTTTATATTGCAGCACAGTAATACTGATACTACAGTGAACAGCCATGGGTGATTCTAACTGCAATTGCAAAAACATTTTTAGCATTTTTAAAATTAATCTTAAAATATGATATATATCCCTTGTGTCTTTTAATAGCTTGTAAGCTTGAAATGTGATATAATATCACAGTATTAAAACCCATCTCTCAGCATTTATTTTTTCATACTAAACCAGTCTTTTGGATTATTCATAAACTGGAAAAAATTCCTGTGAAAGTTCAGCTTCTGAAGTACCAGCTGAATGTTTATTCTTCCTACGTTCAGGTAAAACTCTATGTTTTTAGAGAAATACCGAAAATTTAAATAATTCTGTTTAAAACAATGTTCCTTTTAAACTTGTCTTCATTCAAAAATTCAATTGTCTGGTTTTCTGTTGGGATTATGCACCTTTCATTCCAATCTTATAAATTATGTTTACTATAATTGCTACTCATATACAGTTCTTCATGTCATGCAACTTTTCCCCCATCACAACAGAATTTAATATCAGTTTATATTAATTTGTTTTTGTTAATTTGTTTATGATATTCTTCATTAAATATTTAAATGAACACTCCTAAATTACAAGCCTAATACACAGAAAGTTTAGAACCAATTCTAACGTTCATCAAAAAATTACTAGTACCTAAGTATGTTCTTTATATAAAGCAATTACTTAAAAAAATAAAGCACATATCATTAACATACGGCCTCTGTCATGTCTTCAAAAAAACTAACGTAAACTGGTAAGTTAAAAAAAAATATAATTTTGACACTTCTCTGATAATTTGAATACTTTTTCAATTCAGCCAAGCTCATGCATATTTTTACTGAAGTTCAATATGCATTCATGTCTGCTCACTCAAAATGAATGTGTGAAAATAGGATTCTCAGAGCCACAGAATGTTGCCTAGAACAGCTTCTCCTTTTCAGTGGGAATGATACTTAGACCTAGTCCTAGTAGGCCCAGTATTTAACTTAAGGGTGAAACATCAGGGCACCCAAATTTGAAATGTTTTGCCCCTGAACACTACTGTGCACATGTATTACCTTAGCACTTTAGTCTCCTGATTTTCTAAAGAGCATTTTTCCTCTTTTACATACTAAACTAGTGTTACAATGAAATATCTGAAACACTTCTTATTAAAGTATGCTTCTGTGTCCTTCACACGGCTTAATGCTGTTGACTAAGCTGCTGCATCCTACACAGATAGCAGAATAAGAATGGTATTATTTAATGGAGTATAATAAAAATGCATATATATACATTTCCATACAACATGTGACAAGATCATGGCATTAATTGTGGGAATATTCCTAACAAGAGAAGCTATATCTAGATACAAAAATAAAAATAATTACAAGTAGGATGCCAGTAGCCACCTTCACAGAGAAAGAGGGGGGGCTGAAAAGAGGAGTGTACCTTACTCATTTAAATTTCTTAGGGATGTCTCCTGAACTTTACTTACAAGACCCGCAGGCTACACCCTGACATTGACTTAGAAGCAGAACTCTTCAGTGAAAGCAGAGAGGAACTTTGTTTCTAAACATATGGTGTGGTAACTTTGAAAATGTAGGAAAAGTTTCTGATTTTTTTAAAAACAATGGACTTTGTTATCCAGACAGGATTCACTTCTGCAGTACAAAATGCACCCAGAACATTAAAGGACACTGCAGAGTTCTTTAAACCTTTTCCTCACACATTTCTGATACCTCCAGTAAAATAGACTTTGGGAGTGCTTTGATTAAGTCTACTTCTTATCAATTTCACACAAAGCTGCACATGGATGAGCTACTCTTGTAGCCAAAGGGCTGTGGAAACTCAGTCAGACCAGACTTTCCCATTTCTTTTTGCTTCCAGTTCCAAAACTTGTAACAGGGCAACATGGAACACAGGAAGCATCAAACTTAGCAGAGAAAACACACAGCTGTGCCGTGCTCTATCCTACACATATAAGACAAAAAGGTCAATTAAAACAAAACAAAGAGGTGAAGCTACAATCAAATGAAGCATAAAATCCTGCTATAATCAGAATGCAGGTGAAATAATGTTCATTGAACTATAGTGTCATATAGGAAGGAATAACTAATACATTAATTCCTGCAAAATCAAATACTCATTCCAACACCGTTTAATAAATACATTTTCCTGTCAGCAAATATTTACATTACAGCTGCTAATAAAATAGATCAATCAATCAATACCAAGCTTCTAAGCTTGATATTTAAAAATAATAATAAAAATATATAAAATCTTAACTGGAACTAAACTGGTTTTTTAAATAACAAGAAAGCTTTGAGGTTTTGTACTTCATACTGATCCAGAAGAAAGGCTAACTTCTAGAATAAAGGTGAACTGAAAAGAGAATCTCAGAAAATATAAGACTTGCCAGGCACATAATGCACATTGTATAATTTCCATCTTTGCTGAGTTCTGTGCATTATAGCATCTTGCCATCCTTAAAAGGGAAGGGAACTCACATTCAGCCTCCTCTGGGATCACTACAACCTAGGGTTCTGATACAAGTTTTGGGGAAAGGGAAAAAGGGCATTCATCACATTTGTTCCTTATGTGAAATTAGAGTTTGAAACTTCCTCCTGAAACCGAAAACAGTAATAGATCTAGGAAAAAGAAGAGACAGGAAAGGGAAGAAAAACAGCCTTCAATATTCTATACTGAGGAAAAAGCAACTATATGAATCAAAAGGCTGACTTCTCAGTATAGAGATTTTTTATAGAAAAAATATCAAGGGGAGCATGCCATATGGATCAAAGTGCTCTCCACATATGTTAGGTTTTTTTCATTTGAAAAGTAACATATGTGAGGAGATGCATAAGAAGCTATTTCTGAAGATCTCATTTTGCTTATTTTTAATTGGAATAATATTAGGTTTTCTATCTAACTGGGTAACAAATGACTGCTGTTGTTTCACTAAGTATTACTGTCATTTATAGATTGATAGATTTGGATTCTGTTTTCTTTGAAGATGAAAGTTTGACTCAAAGGTAGCTAAAATAACTGCAAATGAAGGAGAATGATGACTACACAGTATGAAATGCATAAAAGTCATGGAAGGGTATATATTTGTATATCATACTTATATAATTATAATTTTACTGGTCCTTTAGATGCAAAGGATTTCACAACTTCAGCAAGGCCAAGAGATGTATTCCCATTTAGATGGTGACAAATGCACAGTTGTTAGAAGTAGATTTTTGGTACCATTTTATTTGTCCATTATTGATTCTAGCATAATGCATCAGAACTTGGGTCAGTTCTCGGAACACTATAGCTTGAATTTGTCATTTTAACTGACCTAACTTACTCAGTACAACAACATTTCCAGGACTTCATTTCAGATACTACCAGTATTATTTTGAAAGAACTCAGAAACACAACTATGTACTGTATCTCTGAAATGTAAATGCTTTTGTTGTGCTGATTTCTACTATAAAATACTATTACAAAACTAAACATACATACAATAAAACCATGAATTTATTGAAAAATAAATAAGGGAACAATCATATTATAATATTGTGATTGCTGAAATTATACACAGCTTTTAGGGTTTTTTTTGACTATTCAGAAATGAATGAAATGCTATTGCTAATCAACCTGCCAGCAGAATCCTTCAGCCTCTAGACCTGCAAGTATAAGTCCCGTTGTCATGCATGTCAGAAACTGGAAGTGTTACCTTCTATCTTTATTTCACTCATAAATGCAAATACATTTATTCTCATTATAATGTAATAGTTCTAATTTACAAGAGCATAATCCAGTAATTTCTATCATGGGAAGGGTACTCTTTTTCAGATCAAATTATTCCAAAGATGTTAGTGCTGCTGCTAATGACCCTGAAAAAGTGTTGTACATATCAGTATGGTCTGTCCATCTCAAGATGTCATGGGCCTCTATAAAAACATCTGGGGGCTTATGAGGAAGTCTCAGCAATGTGACTCAGTTAGTTGTATAAATCTACCATAAGCTAATTTTTTTATTATTTTTTAAAGGAAAAGGAAGATTAATTTTTAAAATAAACAATACACATAAGCATTATAATATATGGAACTCCTGAAAGATCCTCATTCAGGTACTCAGTGGAAACCTTAACTAGGACTGACATGGTGCTAAGAATGATGCCAAGCCACTGCATAACAAGTGGCTGGCTTCTATGAGCAAATGTCTGGGCCAGCTCAGTTCCATTAATGTTTTACTCCATTATCTGAGAGCTGACATCTTTTCAGTAATTACTGCAGATGATACCACCTCTAGTGTAATTAAAGAACGATTATTTAGAGTGAAGTGAGCCAAGATCATCCCTATTCTCTGTTTAGGCCAATGCCAAAGAAGAGCTTGTCAAATAAAATGGATGTTTTGCATTAGGGAGCAAAAAAAGGGTGATGTAAAGAGTCAAGTAATTTGATGGGCAACACTGCAGTGGAATTAATTCAATATGTTCAATATGGTCAGTTCCATGTGTAGTAATATTGGACAGATGGGTATGATAGCTATGTACTTTCACTGCCTTTGCATTAGTGATTCAGTACTTACAAAGCAAACATCAGACAGTTCCTGGCTTGTTGCCCGGTGAGAGAAAGACTGGAAGCAAAACACATTAAATGCTCCTGCAAATCTACATACTCTGCAAGCCTTCTGAAATGAGTCTCTTTCAAAATGACCCTTTGGACACCAACCAAAAAAAAAATCATCATTGTAACACGAGCCTATAAACTTTTTGGATTAAGGGTTAAATAATAATGAATGAGAACTGAAAGGAGCAATTCAATTTGTATGAATACTAATGAGAGAGGGCTTCATGCAGTCTTTGTTTTTGACAGTAACTAGAAATAAGGACTAATTATGTCTCTTACCTAACAACATAAATTGCATGTTTTAAGGAATTACTGAACAGAAGAATGGAGTAAATGAAGGCATTTCATCAGACTCAGGAAGGTAAAAGATCACAGCTGATCAAAATATATGTTTCCTAATGCATCAGGGTTCAATGTTTATACAGCAAAGGTCATGTTTGGTCAATTGGAGAAAACCAGTTCCAAATCTGAGAAAGTCCTGAGGTATGAGGCTGACAAACCACAGAAACTTTATGCTCAGAGGAAATTGATCAACCATGTCTGCCCATTTATCAGACAAAAAAAAAAAGCATCAATAAACATTGAACTGTCCACTGTAAATACATAATACTAGAATTCTCAGATCTGAGACATGAACACCTCCTCTACCTGCTCTCTACCAGCAATTGCACAGCCACTGTCATAAATTTTTCTGGTCTATGCAATAGTTTAAACAAGTAGATTACTACAGCAGGACTGAAAGAAAGCAAAATATCCAGATCCTCCAGTTTGGTAACTGGAGCAGGAGATGCTAGCTCCCATCTCTCTCAGGCAAAGGAAAAAACTGAACCAGTGCAGCCTCTCACATAATTTTAACCTCTCACCTATTTCATAATGAGACTGAGAGGTGTCTTTTATCTCAAGTTCATTCTGCTTCATTTGCTTCAGGAATGGGCATTAGATTAAAGAAAACTAATAGAAGAGCATCTAGACTATAGATCGTTATCAACTGTGTTGATACTCAAGCTCTTGTGGCAATCTTACAGGTAAGTAAAGTACTTAATAGTGATACTGAAGGTGACTACAGAGCTTATGCAACACCTGAAGACTATACATTTCTAAATCTGGCCTGCAGAAGTATGTGTTTGGTCTGTATGACTTTGTAGACCTTGAATATGTCCTTCAAACCACATAACACAGAGGCTGGGCCTTTAAAAAAAATAAATTAAAAATTACCTAAAGCTAAGACAGCCTAGAGATGGCCAGCACTTCTGGACTTGCAGAGTATACTGCTCCTTAAATAACATTTCTATATTGCTTCTGCTTTCAGTGAGTAGCCAACAGAACATGGAAGGCAAATGATAACCTCTGAATGAAGAACAGGCAATAACAGAGCCAAAGTAAGCAGTTCAAGGTAGACACAGGATGTATTTTGTACAAGAATGTCTCAGAGCAACATTTGCAACCATTCAACATCCTACATATACTCTCTACTTGATGTAGATCAAAGTCTAGTGTCAAAGTTCTCTGCATAATACATATAAACAGAATGCAGCATCTTCAGAAATAACACCTAGTACATGTTTCTCTTGCACTAAAGATGACTTTAGTGCATGACTTACATTTGTTTATTTAAGGAAACATCATATATCTGCTTTGTAATTGTACTCAGTAGCTCTCAGAAGACAAGAACCAATATATTACTTCAGACAGGAAATAAACTTTCACAATATTTTCAGCAATATCACCATTGATGCATAAGGAAATTATACTTTCCTGCACAGGAAAGTAATTTGGAGATCATTACCAGTTAAGTATCACTAAACTTTAGGATCACAGTATGTGACATTTCTGACGTGTGCACTTGTTCTCATAAACGTGTCACTGTGTTTCAAATACAAACCCAAAAAGTAGATTTTAGAGAATCTAGAAGACTCGTCTTTTTTGCCAATTCCATTCCCAATAATTACCATCATAAATCAATTATAGCATTTATTATAAATATATATTTGAAATTAAATGTAAAATCTGAATATTGTTACAATTTAGAAAGTTAAAATGCTACACTGTAATTATACATTAATTTTAAACTGCTACAATCAAATGAAAAAAATTATTACAAAATTTGGTATGAGAACTCTTCCAATACCTATCCTGAATTAAACAAAATCTCACACATATCCTCCAAAGCTCTCAAGATATGTAGTTCTCCAGCTTTTCAATATGGCAATGGTACAAGAAACATAAAGCTTCATTTGGAGATACTCACTTTCATTATTTTTTTCTAGATTAAAGAAAAATATATCCCTAATATCCCCTGTGATTATAATGGAAATGATTGACATGAACAATTATTTGCTGGGAACATTGCTGGAGCAGGATTTATAATAGAATTATTATCATCCTCATTTCCACATTGAGAACTCATGTATAAGGTATTAAGCAATGTAAGTCAAACAGAACACTGCAAAACAACATCAGGTTGTTCATTGATGGTTTTTCCACTTAATGCAAAGACACTTCATCTGACAACCACTTTTCACTTACACAGTCTCTGGTAGGGTCTGTATCCTAGTGATGCCATTGCTTGCTATTGTAATGCAAGTATTTTTAGCATTCCTAGTAAGCTGTTAGTCAATAGTTTCAGTATTTTCTTTATGCTAAATTGTTACATTTTTGAACTGTTATTTTCATGCTTACTTTTCAACCATACTGTAATAGCTTTTTTTGAGAAGAATTTGGTTTTAAGTCAGAAAAGCTTTATGGGTATGTAGAGAAGTACGTCCATTCTGACAGGAGGCTGCTTTCAAGAACTCCCTGATACAAAGTTTCCTGTCTTTGTGGTCATTCAGAGACCAAATATCACCAATAACATAACCATATCTCCCTCACTTGCAGGACATCTCTGATAAGAACAGATGACACAGCAGAAAACTTATTGCAGGGAGTGTGTAGGACAGTAAACTAACCACTGATTACTTTTCTTTCTAGTAGTGTTTAATGTATCTTTCCCATTGGTTTCCTTACTCAAAAAATATTTTGGCAATTTTTCATTCTTTTAACTCTCCTCTAAACATTTTTCAGCTTTCCCTTTTTCAACCTTCCATTCTACCATTAACTGCAGCAGTTATTTACCTGTCACCTTGTGACTTTTTGGTACTGCAAAGAAATCGGGTAATATGGACAATACCTTTGGGAGTGGTGGACCTATCAGAGGCCTTCATGCTATGTTTCTCCCTATACTACCTACCTTAAAGAGGTCATAAACACTCCAGAGGGCATTCTAGTCTATCTAGGCATCCCTCTGGGGATGTCCTTTGCCATTTTGTAGTCAGTTAACTGATTAGCATTACAGAACTTGAGAAATATTTCTTATTATGAATTACTAAGATTTGATTCTCAGATGGCTTCATTTTATCCAATCCGTAAGTTAAAAGTCATATCCAAGCTTGGTTATATACTGACCTTAAGTTTTCTAGAGATTCATACTGCAAAGATTATTTACAGCCTTCTTTTTAAGGCAATGAAATCTTTAGGCACTAGCATTTTAATTTGAGCCTTCAACAGCAATATCATCTTCCACAAGCAAATTTCTACTTTATGTAATGTGAAAAGCAGATATTACTCTAGGCTGTGCTTCTTATTTAAGTTCATAGAGGCCTACACCCTAGAAGGAAGTTCTTTTCTGAAATGTCAGAGTAAGAATAGGATCAGGGGGTGACTTCTTTTCTGCCTGATGCCATCTGATTCTGAATTTAAATAAGCAAAACCTCAGAAGACTGGTATTTTTCCCAGAGAATCATATGGTGATTCCAATGGGAGAACATTTACAAGTGAAATGTAATTGGAAAAGACTGAAGTTAAAGTGTCATTGGAACTACTTATATTTGTTCAAACACTTGTTTAAGTATAAAATAATTCTCTCTTTGTTGATCTTCTTCATATATTATATGAGGAAGTTTACACAGCAGGCAACCAAAATCAATACTTTAATATAAAGTAACAGAAGCATAACTGGTTTTAAAAAGTAATTTCAGTATTTCTAAACCTTTATCATAACCCAATCACTGGAAAATGAGACACAACTGACTCACAGTCATCTCACCATGATAGAAGTCTGGAATTTCCCTCTGTGGTCACCTGAAGCTGGATTGGAGAAAAGTTGCCTCTTGGGACAGGATTTGTCACTGTCAGTGTCAAAACTTTAGGCACTAGGAAGACCCTGCCTGTCCGACACAGTCTCTAGAGCATGCCCTGGCCAAAGCTGTAGGGGTATAGGGTTTGTAGCACAGATGTCAGTAGATGAGGCTTTCTGGGACTGGTGACGGCCAAAAAAGCTCTCTGGCTTGTAGAGCCATCACAGGTCAGTTGTCACTAACCCTTTCTCATAAAATTCTGTACTATAGTCACATTCCATTTAGATTAAGTCATAGAAGAATCCATAGAAGATAGTTTTAAAAAAAAAAAAAAAAAGGGGAGAGTTCTCAAGCATTAGCAAACAGTGAAAGGAAAACACTCTGACTCACAAAACCATTAGTTCCCCCCAGCAAATATGATTGCTTGGGCAGTAGGCAAAGAAAAGAATAAATATTTCCAGTATTTTGTGTGCAATATCACTTACTAAATGCAAGGTGTTTATAAGAAGCAGAATTGCAGTGGTGGTCAGATAATTTTCAGATGAAAATTATCTTTCCTCCCCCAGTGTTTCAGTTATGCTTATGGAAAAGAAAACAAACACAAGTGCAAAATTCTTCCATTTTGCAACAAATTGGCAACATCAAGGAACTCCCAGAGAAGAAAGGAATGATATGTTCTCATATTAGAAGCACAGCTATAATCTTAATTCCAGTAAAATATGTTTGTGTAAGAGGGAAAAAGCTGGTAGTGTTTCATGACCCAGAATGTGGTGTCTCTCTTGGCTGGGAGGGGCTTCTCTCCTGGAGGCTTCAGCTTGCCTGTGGAACAAGGGGTGTCAAGAAAGGCCAAAGCTGCTACGGCATATTTGCTCTAAAGCCTAATAGTGGTAACTTAATCAGTGCTTCTCTGATTACTAATTTAACAGAAATACCAACTGTTTTGGGGAACCATGGATGTTAAATACTCCAGCCTTTCATCCTCAGTCTGAAGAAAGCAATATATTTCCATTTCAATGAAAGGTAATATCTTTAACATCTAACTGCAAAGTAGCTGCAATGAGTGAGAAAGCTATGCAATCTTATGTTTCCCATTGGAAACTGCCCACTATCCAGAACAGTGGTGTTAATTCCTAGTAGATTTAAAATTCTATTATAGAAACCAAGCATAAATAGACTTCATGAGAAGCTTCAGAGCAGTTTCAATCATTAAAAACATATTTTATTTTTTTCCCAGTTGTGAAACTCTTCCAACTATTAAATATTAAAACATTACTTTGCCACTCAGGTCAGTTGAAGAAATCAAGTAAACTCAATAGAAATTATCCTAGTGGCTTTTCTGGTAAGGCTAACGTCTAACATGAGAACTGAATAGGACACATGGGGTCAACAACATAAAAAATTTACTTGGATAGTGTTTAAGCTTGTTTACTGACTACTAAACACAGTATATACATGGGCCAACAGCATTCTGGATGCATTTTAGTGTGACTAAGGAACTCTCTGCAAGGAAAAATCACAGCAACTAAGTAGTAGAGGCACTATGATATCTAAGATTAGTGATACTACTAATAGATGTATCCTGAATATCAACATCTGAAATCGGCCAGCAACTGGCATAGGAATGATTATAGTTGTTAAACATCTCTCATCAGGGCACATAAGCTCAAGCACAGTCACAGAAACACAGCTATACAGTTTCTGCACTGGATTAACCCAGAGCACAAGGTGAGTAGAATGTGGATTTATCTGCAACTCCTTGTTCCAATATACCCTGCCAGGGCACAGAAGATGGATCAAGACCCTCTGTTACAAGCATGTACATTTGAGGGTTCAGAAACAGCACCACAGTTTTTAATGACAACATCGTAGCACTTATAAAATGAACTTTCAATATGGAACTTGTGTGTACATTAATTAGATAAATTAAAAAAATTATAGACCAATGACCAGTTATCACTATTTTTCAACATTTAAAAAGTTATTTCAAGGTTCTAACTTCCTATATTAATTTTGACATGTTTGTTGTAATTATTCTCAGTTACATGATCATACTAGTGAAACGAAAACTACTAAACAGTGTAACTTATGTGTCCACTGCTTTTAAGAAAAAAGTAAAAGTTACTTATTTTTTTTTAATAAAACAGCCTATTTCTATATATTATAGGTTTCTTTCTATTCCCTTATTGATAGGATATTCCTGCTTCATATGTGTAAGAAAAATGCATAATAATATCTGTAATTCACAAGAACAGCAAAGTAGCAAATTAGCAGTACAACTATGGGGTTCTGCCCATAATACATAGCCCCTCTGTGGTGATCTCCAAGCCCTGGATCAGTTACCCCCTCAGCACCTTCAATGTTGTACTAATAATGTTTTAAACAAGATGTCACAGTTGTGGTTTCCTCTATGAGCTCCAATGCAAAGATAAGCAGCATGGCTTCCTTTTGTAAGATATAATCTGGATTGATATCAACTTCAAAAAATAAATCACTGGAAAAGTATCAAAGGGGCCCTATGTCAGATATAATTAAAATTCTATTACTTCAGAGCTAGAACTGCCATCTATATTTCACTAATATACACAAGTGTATTATTCCACATTTACATACAATTTACATTCCACCTGTACAAATAAGCTAATTGAATAAGAAAATAATCAGTAAAAAGAGTTTCTCAATTATTTTTAAACCTGAAAGCTATTTTCTAGTGAAATAGAATGATCAAGGTGTTATACTGAAGTGCTTTCAAAACTGCTACTTAAAAGTAAATTCCAAAATACATTGCTCTTAATAAAGAAAGGGCCATTCATAACTTTTGTAATATTACTTTTGACTTTTTAAATCTAAACAAAAAGTTTAACCATTCCCAAATCAAAACACTTCATTACCATTCAATTTAGCATTAACCTCGCTTTAAGCGTAGCCACAATGCCTTGTAAGAGCTGTAATTTATTTGCCTTATCCTCCTGTACCAAATGGGTTCTTTGGCCTTTGATAATGAACTGTAGTGATCCTTTGACTCTCTAAGGATATCATTTGTTTCACCAATGGCAACAAAATCAGCAGCATATCATGGGAACTAAGCTCAAAATGAAGCTCAATGCAGAGAATAAATCAAAGGAAAGGATATGCCTAAAACCAAGAATTAAGCACCCATCAGAAAAAAAAAAAAAAAAGCTATCAACTTCCATACAACTTGCACACAATAAATGCAGCAGGGCAGTGAAAGATACACTCAGATTATTAAAACCCAAACTGCTGAGAGATTCTGATCAAAGGAATGAGTTTAGTGATGTACAGAAAGTGAACTGTGAATAGTCTAGTACTGGTTTAGTCAAAATACAAGAAATGTTCAGAATATATTCTAAGCAATTCTCAAGAAGAGAAAAGACATGGTCAGAAATTTACAAACCATCTGAAAGGCCATTAAAATGCACTAAGAATTGAATCTTACTGAGTTATTCTAATATTCCTTTAAGTTGTATACCTGAAAAGATCTGCTATAAGTAAGATATCAAGGCATAATTCTAAAAAGTTATTAGATCATTTATTATTATAACAAATCCAAAATAAGTTCCAAAAAAGACCTAATCACATTGAATAAATGAAATAGCAGCAGT